>NC_090257.1:4883685-5133685 GCF_037325665.1 Littorina saxatilis | reverse complement strand
TTACATCGTTGGTCAGCTGTCCGGACTGATTCGTGACGTCACTTGAGAATGACGTCATGTTGAAACAAGCCTTCATCACTCCCCGGAAAGGAAGGAAATTACGTCATTCTGCTACATACCTCTGGCTCTTCTCTTCTCAGCATGGCTCTGATCGTGGCGGGTGTTAGCGTCATCGTTCTTTTCCTATCCCGACTGATTCTTGACGCCGGGTGACATGACGTCACTTACAACATGACGTCAGTGGACTACATTCCACCAGCTCTCCCAGTGTCTTTTCTCCGTTCATACTTATCACGTGCTTATATCGTCAGGCACATAGTCGTGTGGTGTGGTTCTTGATTGTTTGTTTGCTTAACGCCCAGCCGACCACGAAGGGCCATATCAGGGCGGAGCATTACAATCTTGAGATTGTCTTTAAGTTCAAATGAGCTCTTCTGGAGTGATCATAACGCGAGACAACTCCTCTGATCTTGCCGCGAGGTGGCGCCAGTTACCAGCCGAAAGAAAGAAGGGGCATAACCTCACCAGAACCGACCATTGTCTGTTTACCGTATTAAAATGCAAACGAACTGTTACCAAACCGATATGCTATTTGAAACCAATGCAAGGTTTTTTTCCTTTCTCGTGTGATCTTGCCGCGAGGTGGCGCCAGTTACCAGCCGAAAGAACCAGAACCAGAACCGCCCATGAAACTACTGACGTGCAATCGAGAACCGAGCTTTGATCGTGCAACACACATGTGGCCTCTGACTAAACACACGTGGCCACTCAGCACTGGGAAAGCAGGTTTCCAGTGTCAAAACACACGTGGGCACTGGGAAAACACACATGGCTACTTGCAAAACACACACTATCAAAACACATGTTGCCACTGGCAAAACACACATGGCTACTTGCAAAACACACACTATCAAAACACATGTTGCCACTGGCAAAACACACATGGCTACTTGCAAAACACACACTATCAAAACACATGTTGCCACTGGCAAAACTGACACACATGGTCAGCGATCGTTGCAGGTCAGCGATAATTGCGGCGCTCAGATGTGCAGATTGTCGAAAGAAAAGACGTCATGTTGAGCGCACACTGCACAAAATACGCACTGGAGCCAGGGCCGGACTAGGCGAAGAGGAGGGGGGGGGGTTGCCAGTGGAGGCCCAGGGGGATGTCCCCCCTGGCGGCAGGGGCGGATCAGTTCATTTTATGACTGGTTTTTTTCAAAAGTATAGTGTGAAGATATGGGTGTGAAGGCGCCAAGCGCCGAGCCGACGGCGCGAAGCGCCTAGCTTGCTAGGGGGGGTCCGGGGGCATGCCCCCCCGGAAAATTTTGAAAAAAAGGATGCAAAATGGTGCAATCTGGTGCATTCTGAGGATGATCATTACCAGTTTCAGGCAGCAGATTTTGTCACTGATTAATACCCCAAAAATGGAAACTCAATGTAAAATAAAGAAATGCATACCTCATTCAATATTTTTATTTTTTGGCTGGGGGGGGGGGTCCGGAAACCCTAGAACCCACCCCCCCCCCCCCCCCCCCTCGTTGTGGGGGTCAGGGGGCGAAGCCCCCTGAAGCTGACGGGTAGGTCATATTCTGAGATAGGAAAATGGTCGCTCCTTGCATGAAACGGCATAAAATAAGCAATAATAAAAAAAAAATTAAATAAGTAAGGTACATGTTTAGGCTAGGGAGGGGGGGAGGGGGGGGTAGCGCAACCCCCATAACCCCCCCGGTAGTCCGGCCCTGGGAGCTCATATTTCACTGTGATCGCCGTGGTTCGTCGTATCGCTTGCCCCATTTTATCAGGGGCACACCTCTTCCACCAAAACCCCGACATCGGAGTTGATTCCGAACATCGTCTCTTTTGGTGGCAAGTTTATTTGGCTTTGTCGATACATTTTTTTGAATGAATGTTTTTTTGGTACATGTATTTGGATTAATGGTTTTGCGGGCGTGTTTGTTTTAACAATGTTGACGAATGATTTGTTTTCGTGGTATCAAATGGTGACAGAAATGTGTGGTTTTGGTGGTAAGCTTACATGTACTTGCTTGTGTGATTTTAGATTGTTTATGAATTGTTAAGTGTGCATGAATAGACACAAAGATATAGTCCTTCTCGCCGGTAAGCGACCATGTTCACGGGCCATCACAGCATGATGTGGTCAGACATTTACACGGGATAAGATCTTCTCTCCACTTGGTCACATACCAAAACAACAACACCCTGACAGCTTTCTGTTGTGATTTGGATATTTTTCATCAACTGATTTATTTCTTAAAAAGCCACTAATGGCTTTATCGAAATTAATTGATCAAAAGAAATTCCCACTGTGCGCAGAAAACACCCATGCACGCTGTTTATTTCTGGTATGTGACCAAGTGGAGGGATGGTCTTATACGTTATACGTTGGGGTGTGCACGTTAAAGATCCCACGATTGACAAAAGGGTCTTTCCTGGCAAAATTGTATAGGCATAGATAAAAATGTCCATCAAATACCCGTGGGACTTGGAATAAAGTAAAAAAAATTCCATCTCACACGGCATTAAGTCTCAGGAAACATGAATACACGCATGCAAGAAAAAAAAATATGGGTAGCGCCGTATGTATGGCAGCTCGCTTTCCCCGGGGAGAAAGCAGCCCGAATTTCCATGAGGGTAACCTCACTGGACTGTAAATCTTATCCAATCCAATCCAATACCACTTAAAAGCCTGTCCAGATCTGAGACGGTGAGCCGAAGACGGAGTGGGTTTTAAAACAATAATCTGATCTGAGACGGTGAGCCGAAGACGGAGTGGGTTTTAAAACAATAATCTGATCTGAGACGGTGAGCCGAAGACGGAGTGGGTTTTAAAACAATAATCTGATCTGAGACGGTGAGCCGAAGACGGAGTGGGTTTTAAAACAATAATCTGATCTGAGACGGTGAGCCGAAGACGGAGTGGGTTTTAAAACAATAATCTGATCTGAGACGGTGAGCCGAAGACGGAGTGGGTTTTAAAACAATAGAGGGCCCCAAAGGGTTTAAAATCGTGATCGTGATTGGCGATTTTTGACCTTTCTGTGACCGTGATTGCCGAAATTTCCATTTCTGTGATCGTGATGGGACTTTGCCTGTGATCCGTGATGACAAAAAAATCAAGTATCGTGATCGTGATCGTCATTTGTTTTCGTGATCGTGATGGGCATTATTGCAAAGCATTTTATTTTCAACGTACATTTTTCACCGCTGTATCACTCTATGATCCTCTATTCGTCAAGGTGTTCGTGATCGTGAAAACAAAAATCAAGGTAACTGTGATCGTGAAAGATAAAATTTCCCTTCCCGTGATCGTGATGATACCCCCCCTTTGGGGCCCTCACAATAATCTGACATGAAAGCCTGAATAGGCTATATCTGAGGCGGTGAACCTGATCGACTTCGCGAGAAGTACAATACTTTTATCAGAACGTCGTATTATCATTGAAACTGTGACATGTGCAATCATCGAATTTTCAAAGTACGCATACACAATTATGCAAGCTGACTCCCCTGTGAATACTTGGCCTGTGCCTGTATATTTTGAAGGTCTGGAGATGTCAGAGGTTGAATTGTCGTTGTTAAGTATGTCCATTTATACAACACACCAGCTGCCTTGTTCTTTCTTTTTAACTGTCAATATTTAAGGGGAAAAATGATCTCATAAATAAGTCAGAATGGAGTCTTATTATGCTCGTGTGGTATACAGCCATAGTCTTTCAACCAGAGAGAGCTTGAAACGATGACAAAAATCACACCAAACGAGGATGACAGACTTTCTTTCTTATGAAAATTCAGAGTCCAATGGGGGATGTACAGGCATCGCGTGGTAACTGACACTGACTCTGTGTAAATGTCTGAGTAGCCGGTCCAAAGACAACTGCTAGCTATCCCTAGGATTGTGTAACTAACGTCTCTTCATAGCACTGCTGGGCTGATGTGCAGTAGAAAGTTACTAACCAGGTGGGAGCCAACCGTGGGGTCGGATTGGTTGAAACTGAGGTTTGTTTGTGATTGCAACCAATCCGAGCTCGCGGCTGCTTCCCACCCGGTTGAGGGATAAGAGTGGCAGAGTGGTAAAGTGCACTTGCCTCGGAAGCGAGAGGTTGCGAGTTCGACCCTGGGTCGGGGCGTAAGCAATTTTCTTCCCCCTTTCCTAGCCCAGGTGGTGGGTTCAAGTGCTAGTCTTTCGGATGAGACGAAAAACCGAGGTCCCTTCGTGTACACTACATTGGGGTGTGCACGTTAAAGATCCCACGATTGACAAAAGGGTCTTTCCTGGCAAAAATGTATAGGCATAGATTAAAAAAAAAAGCCACCAAATACCCGCGTGACTTGGAATAATAGGCCGTGAAAAGTAAATATTAGCCGTAATGGCTTGAGATTTACTGGCCGATGTGAATGCGTGATATATTGTGTACAACTTAAGAAAGTAAAGAAAGAAAGATGCATCAGTTGATACGATCCGCGTTCCGTATACCTGAATATGCCCACCAAATTTGAAGCAGATCCATCGATCGAGAACTTTGGCCGTGCATAAGTCGCGAACACACACACACACACACACACACACACACACACACACAAGCCGTAGCAGGGGAAGGACTCCTAATATGGACCGGCTCAGTCCTAAGTATGGACCATCTCCTGTTCTGACAAACTAACGGCGCTAGAGCGCTCAAAACATTGGCTGTATTCCCCCCTCCGCTCTGGATAACTTGCACATGTCAAAACAGTTGCAGAAACACAAACCTCAAACCCGTTAGGCTTTTTTCTCTTTTTTTCACTTTTGGCAGGGTTTATTCTAAATTTGCCGCCTAAAACGGACTCGTTTCTGTCTACAGCCAAAGCTTTTATCACACAAAAATTGCTATATATGACAGCTAAGACCGTATTTGTTACATTTTAGTAGTGTTGACCCCGAGTTTGTACTGCAAACAATAAAATAATAGCAAAATCTCAAAGTAGCCTATGTGTGAGTCCCCTAATATGGACCACTTTCAACAAATCGAAGAAAATAAAAGTTAAAGGCTATTTTCATTTATTCATTAAGAAGCTTGGTGGAAATAACCTATAACTAGCCCTCGAGATTTCAAAAAAATATAACAAATAGTCTTCTTTTCGTGGAAGTTGATAATTTCACTTATTTTCACTCTGTTTTTGATAAGCTTCTTTAGTTTCCTGGTGTGCTTCAAATAATGCTCTCATCAACCCGAAACAGATCAATCTAAAGCATATTTTAATTAGTCTGACCTGCACACTAAGTTGTATCATGTTATTTTGAAGTATAGGGGGCTTTTTACAGTGATTCGTGAAGGTCGCTTCACTGGTCCATATTAGGCGCCCAGGCTCCTAATAATATGGACCATTTGTGATTTTTTTCTGTATTTAATTTTTGCTAAATGTCTATCAAAGCTATTTCACTCTAATTAGGCCTAACGGTTAACCTAAGAGAGAATGACTACCAAACACAAAATGAACTTTCTTCGCAAGAAAACAAGCTAGTTATCAGCATGAAACAAAAAGTGGTCCATATTAGGAGCCCTTCCCCTATGTATAGATAACGTCGAATACATCGATTTCAGTCGATCTAAAAGTTTGACGCGTATCGTTACCAAGGATACAATTGTTGAGCTCAAACATTTAGCATTTGTATGTATTTACGTACGCCCGTGCGTCTGTCTGTATACCGTACGCGCGTGTGTGTGTGCAGTGTGTGTATGCGTGCGTGTGTGTATGCGCGGCGTGTGTGTGTGTGTGTGTGCGTGCGTGTGTGTGTGTGTGTGTGTGTGTGTGTGTGTGTGTGTGTGTCTGTCTGTCTGTTTGCGTTTGTTGTGTGTGTGTGTGTGTGTGTGTGTGTGTGTGTGTGTGTGTGTGTGTGTGTACGTGTCTCTACGCGGATGCACATTAATAAAGACCATTCTCCAGACAATAGATAGGATAGGACGTCAACCGTTACGTAGAACCTCGCAGCAGGAGGGTTCAAGTCCTGTCAGAGATAATGTGCTTGGCTCGCGTCAGGTTAGAACTTTGCAGGAGCAGTTCCAGAACTGCAGGATTTTGCATTTAATAAGGAAATCGTGGTAGTCATAAAACCAGTGGGGTTTTGTTTAAGAAAGACAGGACAAAGGCAAGATTCATCTACAACATTGTTGTGTAACCAAAGAAAAAGCTGAAGGGGTTACCTGTAATAATGAGACTTTAAACAGAGACGCCAGAGTTAACACGAAAGTTTGACGTCAGTGTGAAGAAAAGGATAAGCCAGTGAAAGAAAAAGAGACGAACAAACGAATGAAAGGAACGATACAACTAACTAGCAAACTAACTAAGGAAGGGGCAAAATCCCCAAGGGACTGGATGGCTGACTAGGTAGCAATCTAAATTACGTACGAACGAACTATAAACGAACGAACAAACCAACTGACTGACCGACCGACTGACTGACTGAGTGACTGACGAACTAAAGAACACAGAAACAACGGAAAGGACGCTTTGACCGAGTCACCGAAGAACTGTTTTTGACAGAAGACGCAAAACTGGCATAAGAGAGACCCTTTCAACAGAAACCTATTAATAAGCACACAAAAAGAAGTAAAAAGAAACAAGTCGCGTAAGGCGAAATTACTACATTTAGTCAAGCTGTGGAACTCACAGAATGAAACTGAACGTAGTCCGCCGCTAGTGCAAAAGGCAGTGAAAGTGACGAGCCTGTTTGGCGCGCTAGCGGTTGCGCTGTGCTTCATAGCACGCTTTACTGTACCTCTCTTCGTTTTAACTTTCTGAGCGTGTTTTTAATCCAAACATATCATATCTATATGTTTTTGGAATCAGGAACCGACAAGGAATAAGATGAAAGTGTTTTTAAATTGATTTCGAAAATTTAATTTTGATCATAATTTTTATATTTTTAATTTTCAGAGCTTGTTTTTAATCCGAATATAACATATTTATATGTTTTTGGAATCAGAAAATGATGAAGAATAAGATGAACGTAAATTTGGATCGTTTTATAAAAAAAAATTTTTTTTTACAATTTTCAGATTTTTAATGACCAAAGTCATAAATTAATTTATCATTTATAAATTAATTTAGCCACCAAGCTGAAATGCAATACCGAAGTCCGGCCTTTGTCGAAGATTGCTTGGCCAAAATTTCAATCAATTTGATTGAAAAATGAGGGTGTGACAGTGCCGCCTCAACTTTTACAAAAAGCCGGATATGACGTAATCAAAAGTATTTATCGAAAAAAAGAAAAAAACGTCCGGGGATATCATTCCCAGGAACTTTCATGTCAAATTTCATAAAGATCGGTCCAGTAGTTTGGTCTGAATCGCTCTACACACACACACGCACAGACACACATACACCACGACCCTCGTCTCGATTCCCCCTCTATGTTAAAACATTTAGTCAAAACTTGACTAAATGTAAAAAGGAGAAAAAAACAACAACCGGAAAATCGTTTCCCAGACTCTTTTACCAACGAATGACCATAGGATCAGCAGAAAAATTAGGCTCTGGCATGCTGTTCAGCGCAATGCCTTTCTTAAAAGGAAAGATCAGCTGCTCGAAATCTGAAGAGAAACAAACCATCTCCCTCCTCGGGCGGACAGCCTCCACAGTTCAAGCAGTGGCCAGAAAAAATGCCCACAAAGTGCAGCTGACCATTCTAGGAGCTAGAAACGTCGGAAAGAGTTCTATCTTGTCACAGTATTTGTTCCGAACCTTCCAGACCAAGTACCGGCCGACCGTTGATGAGTACTACATCCATATGTTTCAGATGGAAGGTAAGAAAGCAAGTGTTGTTGTGTGCGGAAATTTAAAACAGTATCTGTTTTTGTCTCTGTCTTTTTTTACATTTTGTCAAGTTTTGACTAAATGTTCTAACATAGAGGGGGAATCGAGACGAGGGTCGTGGTGTGTGTGTGTGTGTGTGTCTGTGCGTGTGCGTGTGTGTGTGTAGAGCGATTCAAACTAAACTACTGGACCGATCTTTATGAAATTTTACATGAGAGTTCCTGGGAATGATATCCCCGGACGTTTTTTTCTTTTTTTCGATAAATACCTTTGATGACGTCATATCCGGCTTTTTGTAAAAGTTGAGGCGGCACTGTCACACCCTCATTTTTCAATCAAATTGATTGAAATTTTGGCCAAGCAATCTTCGACAAAGGCCGGACTTCGGTATTGCATTTCAGCTTGGTGGCTTAAAAATTAATTAATGACTTTGGTCATTAAAAATCTGAAAATTGTAAAAAAAATAATTTTTTTATAAAACGATCCAAATTTACGTTCATCTTATTTTTCATCATTTTCTGATTCCAAAAACATATAAATATGTTATATTCGGATTAAAAACAAGCTCTGAAAATTAAAAATATAAAAATTATTATCAAAATAAAATTTCCGAAATCGATTTAAAAACATGTTCATCTTATTCCTTGTGGGTTCCCGATTCCAAAAACATATAGAAGTGATATGTTTGGATTACAAACACGCTCAGAAAGTTAAAACAAAGACAGGTACAGAAAAGCGTGCTATCCTTCTCAGCGCAACTACTATCCCGCTCTTCTTGTCAATTTCACTGCCTTTGCATCGAACGGTGGACTGACGATGCTACGAGTATACGCTCTTGCTGTAAAAATGCAGTGAGTTCAGTTTCTTTCTGTTAGTTCGACAGCTTGACTAAATGTTGTAATTTCGCCTTACGCGACTTGTTGGTTGGTTAGTTAGGTGTTGTTGTTGTTGATTTGGTTGTTGTTGTTGTTGTTGTTGTTAATGTTTTTACATTTAGTCAAGTTTTGACTAAATGTTTTAACATAGAGGGGGAATCGAGACGAGGGTCGTTGTGTGTGTGTGTGTGTGTGTG
Organism: Littorina saxatilis; assembly: GCF_037325665.1. Taxonomy (NCBI): domain Eukaryota; kingdom Metazoa; phylum Mollusca; class Gastropoda; order Littorinimorpha; family Littorinidae; genus Littorina; species Littorina saxatilis. The sequence continues at coordinate 5,124,795 of NC_090257.1, read as the reverse complement.
TGTGTGTGTGTGTGTGTGTGTGTGTCTGTCTGTCTGTCTGTCTGTCTATGCGTGTGTGTGTGTAGAGCGATTCTGACTAAACCACTGGACCGATCTTTATGAAATTTGACATGAGAGTTCCTGGCTATGATATCCCCGGACGTTTTTTTTCCATTTTTTTTATAAATGTCTTTGATGACGTCATATCCGGCTTTTTGTAAAAGTTGAGGTGGCACTGTCACACCCTCATTTTGTAATCAAATTGATTGAAATTTTGGCCAAGCAATCTTCGACAAAGGCCGGACTTCGGTATTGCATTGCAGCATGGTGGCTTCAAAACTAACTGATGAGTTTGGTCATTAAATATTGGAATCTTGTAATTAAAATTATTTTTTTTATTAAACGATCCAAAAATAATTTCATCTAATTCTTCGTCATTTTCTGATTCCAAAAACATATACATATGTTATATTTGGATTACAAACAAGCTCTGAAAATTAAAAATATGAAAATTATGATTAAAATTAATTTTCCGAAATTGATTTCATCTTATTCCTTGTCGGTCCCTGATTCCAAAAACATATAGATATGATATGTTTGAATTAAAAACAAACTCAGTAAGCTAAAAAGAATAGACATACAGAAAAGCGTGTTATCCTGCTCAGCGCGACCACTACCGCACTATTCTGCATGGCTTGTCGATTTCACTGCCTTTGCCACGAGCGGTGGACTGACGAAACTACGAGTATGTGGTCTTGGTGAAAAAAAAGCAGTGCGTTCAGTTTCATTCTGTGAGTTCGACAGCTTGACTAAATGTTGTTATTTCGCCTTACGCGACTTGTTGTTGTTGTGTGTGTCTGTGTCTGTGTCTGTGTGTGGGTCCGTAAAATGAGGATTTCAAAATGTGAACTCTGAGCATGAGGTAATAAAGAGTTTACGTACATGTTCACGATTTTTTTCTGAAAGGTGTTTTAGCATATCTGAAGACAGATGATTAAATTCATACTATGCAACTGTTGGGGGAGGAACAGTTGACAGAAAATACGTCTAGTTGTGCTTTGAGTTTTGGAGGACGTTTAAATTTATTTACTTTTTGTGAAGTACAAGTCCTGTAGTAGGCGTCTATTTCTTGCACTTTAAAAAAAAAGTTTAAATGCTCAGTCCTTGCCGTGAAAAACAGTTTTGATATCTCAGATCTGATAATCGAGCGCAGAGTGACTTTTTACCAATTAATTTTTGGTCATCCGGGGTTTTTTTCTTCTCCTTTTTATATTCAGTCAAGTTTTGACTAAATATTTTAACATCGAGGGGGAATCGAAACGAGGGTCGTGGTGTATGTGCGTGCGTGTGTGCGTGCGTGCGTGTGTGTGTGTGTGTAGAGCGATTCAGACTAAACTACTGGACCGATCTTTATGAAATTTGACATGAGAGTTCCTGGGTATGAAATCCCCGAACGTTTTTTTTCATTTTTTTGATAAATGTCTTTTATGACGTCATATCCGGCTTTTCGTGAAAGTTGAGGCGGCACTGTCACGCCCTCATTTTTCAACCAAATTGATTGAAATTTTGGTCAAGTAATCTTCGACGAAGCCCGGGGTTCGGTATTGCATTTCAGCTTGGTGGCTTAAAAATTAATTAATGACTTTGGTCATTAAAAATCTGAAAATTGTAAAAAAAAATAAAAATTTATAAAACGATCCAAATTTACGTTTATCTTATTCTGCATCATTTGCTGATTCCAAAAACATATAAATATGTTATATTCGGATTAAAAACAAGCTCTGAAAATTAAATATATAAAAATTATTATCAAAATTAAATTGTCCAAATCAATTTAAAAACACTTTCATCTTATTCCTTGTCGGTTCCTGATTCCAAAAACATATAGATATGATATGTTTGGATTAAAAACACGCTCAGAAAGTTAAAACAAAGAGAGGTACAGAAAAGCGTGCTATCCTTCTTAGCGCAACTACTACCCCGCTCTTCTTGTCAATTTCACTGCCTTTGCCATGAGCGGTGGACTGACGACTCGGATGCTACGAGTATACGGTCTTGCTGAACAATGGCATTGCGTTCAGTTTCATTCTGTGAGTTCCACAGCTTGACTAAATGTAGTAATTTCGCCTTACGCGACTTGTTCTCTTTTTGTTTACGTTATTTGTTCCCTGTTCGTAATTTTAACGTAAGTACAGTGCTTTTTGATCTTTTTTGAAATTAATTCAACAAAGATTCCCACTCAACGCAGAAAACAGTTTGTTTGTTTGTTTGTTTGTTTGTTTGCTTAACGCCCAGTCCACCACGAAGGGTTATATCAGGGCGGTGCTGCTTTGACATTTAACGTGCGCCACACACAAGACACAGATTGAAGTCGCAGCACAGGCTTCATATCTCACCCAGTCACATTATTCTGACACCGGACCAACCAGTCCTAACACTAACACCATAATGCCAGACGCCAGGCGGAGCAGCCACTAGGCTAGATTGCCAATTTTAAAGTCTTAGGTATGACCCGGCAGGGGTTCGAACCCACGACCTCCCGCTCACTGTGCGGACGCCTTACCACTAGGCCACCGTGTTGCGGTAGAAAACAGTCGGCCTGTTGATTTGTTGCTATGTGTCCAACGGATGGGTTTATTCCATGCAAAAGTATGGGCACATCTCAGATGTTGTGCATTTAATCGTAAAGTCTGATATAATGTGGGCGATGTCGATTTCGCGAAGTCCACTTGACGAAGCTAACTGTACAAAGCTTTGGCACTGAATTATCGGTAAACAAGAGGCGAAGCCATCAAGGCTCACGTAAGAAATCGACAAACAGTAACACAAACTCAATCACTCCGTCACACATACACACACACACACACACACACACACACACACACACACACACACACACACACACACACACACACACAGAAAGAGCATAGGTGAAACTGTGCAAGAAAGCGAGACACTAGATCTAGATCTGTCTGTCTGCATGTAGCCTACTTACAGGGACACGACTGCCAACTAGTCTCGGCCCGCTCAAAATAATAATGACGTCTAACCCTCTTACGTCATAATGTGACGTCAATGTAATGTGACGTCTTCAAATGTTAGAGTTTCTACCACAGACATACACACGCACGCACGCACGCACGCACATACGCACGCACGCACAGACAGACAAAGTTACGATCGCATAGGCTACACTTACGTGAGCCAAAAAAAAGTCTTCGCGAAGTCAACCATGTGCTCAATCAAGGAAGGCCTTTAGCCTAGTTAAACAAGCCTGCTTTCGTCTTGTTTATGAGATTAATAAATAGTTCATAGAATAAACATTCTTAAATTGTTTGTTTACTCTTTAATTCTAATTTCACAGACGGAACACGTCGAATTCTTCACATGATCGACACGGCTGGGCCTCATGACTTTCCCGCCATGCAACGCTTGTGGATCCAGCAGTCGTCTGCTTTCGTTGTCGTCTACAGCGTGTGCGATCCCGCATCCTTCAGTTCTGCTGCTGATATCTTGAAGCAGATATACGAAGAAAAGGGTAAGACAAGTTTTCTCCACTCTAGGTTAGTAAACGGTACCTAAAACTTAAAGATAGTACACCTAAAGAGCCATATGACTGAAAGCCCTGGGAGCTCCGTGCACCTTGAAATGTCAAGGACAGAAACTTCAATTTCTCAGATTTAAGGAAGCCGACCCGGACTGGCAGAACCCACTTTCAAGGGAGGCTGAAACTACTTTACTTCTATTCTGTTTGTTTTTCTAACGTGTGCTACAACCTTAATCAAAGCGAGGATTTCAACTTTAATCATACATGGAATTTCGTTTCGTCTCCACTCTACTCAATGCTGTTCTTATCCACAAGGCTAAAAGAGTTTTGATTGGTGTTGTCAAATGTGTGATCCGGCAAAATGTAATCGAAGAGAAGGATATTCACACAAGTACCCTTCCCAAACTGTGCGGCACTGTCTTTTCGCACTAGAAGCCGAAAACACGTACTTGAACTGAAGGGATTACGCAACGCACTAAACCTGAGAAGAGCGGGTCCCGTGACGCACTAATGTTGCGTTATCATGCGTACTGTCGGAATTCTTCTTGTCGTTCGCTGTTAGATCGTCAGTCCGGACTGCAGGGCGAAACTGGGGCCGTATAGCTTCTTTTGTAGCGCTGTCTCCTCTGGCCAGATGGTGTCCCTCAGAGCACTGTGGTATGGACAAGCCTGCAGGATGTGCTCTGCTGTCTGATTCTTTCCACACGGACATAAGGGGGAGGGAACACTGTCGGAATTGATTTTGAGACTGAAGTCGTCTACAAGTTTCCATACAGAATGGACAAGAACGTACACTGGGCTGGATTTCGAAGGCGAGAATATTCACCAGATCTGTACCGAAGCGAATTGATGGTCGAAATCTAACTGATATTTTTATTTTTAAACTCTTTGTGTGGAGGTCTTGCAAAACTTCTAAAAGTCCTCCTGATCTTAAAGATATTGAACTTGTCAAATCCAGGTGCACGGAGCCCCTGGGGCTTTTAGTCATACCTCAGGCAGCTATCCGTTAGAAGAACTACCAAGTTTCATTGACTTGCACCCAAAGAGTCAAGAACTGCGATTTTTTTACGAATCAATTTCGAACTCGGACCCGGCTGGTCTTGGCCTATTTTTGGATCTAAATTTAGATCAGGTAGATCACCACATCATGCACACAAAAAGACACGTCACTAAGCAAACTATGTCAGACGTCATCATGAGTTTGTGTAAAACAAAATCGAAGCCGGAATCACTCAAGTTGAATCGAACTCCGACCAAACACCAACGTAATAACTAGGTTAATTTATGCACTCGCGTGAACAAGAAACTGTCGAGCTTCACAGATGTCGTCGTTGGGTAGTTTTGGGTTTGTTTTACTACCATAGGAGGATTTTTGAACTGTAAATGCACTCAGCTGCAACAAAAACGCAAAACGAAGGCTGTGAGCTGCACTGGGCCTTTAAGACCCTCTGGCCTGCTAAAAATTAAACTATAGGAGGTTCCGGGATGCTCTGGGAAGAGAGTGAGCCCTACTTTACCCAAACTTTTCTCTCTTTTTTTCTTCTTAATCACTGTTCCAACAAATATCGTGCAAATCTGTTTGACCTGCCACGGACATTGAAATTATGATGTAGAATACCTCTGGCTTTTATTCGTTTATTTTTGTTCTTTGAACATCGTCGATGTATTTCAAAACCATTCAACACTTTTTTCTTTTTTAATCACTGTTCCAACAAATATCGTGCAAATGTGTTTCACCTACCATGGACATTGAAATTATGATGTAGAATACCTCTGGCTTTTATTCGTTTATTTTCTTCTTTGAACATCGTCGATTTAATTCAAAAGCACAATAAGTTGATAATAAGTTGATTTTAGTGGTGAATTTATGTTCGATTGAGCTTTTTGATCGTGTCTTTGTGGTATACAAAATGCGATGTGGTGCCAAGAGAAAAATGTCCATGTTTTTGTAAAATGAAAATGAACATTAACCTTTTCTTATCTTATCTTATCTTATCTTATCTTAACCTTTCATACGTTTCTCCATTGGTATTGACAGGGCTGCATATGTTCTCCGTGGTGCTCGTAGGCAACAAAGCTGACCTACTTCAAGAAGAACGCGTCACGTGTCAAGAGGTGCGCGCGCTCAGCGCTCAGTATGGCTGCCTCAACATCGAGACCAGCGCAAAGCACTGCCTCAACATCGACTCCATCTTCCGATGCCTCCTGATGAAGGAGGTACCGCCTCAGCTGCCTCAGTACCTCAGGGACAACCCTCGAGAGCCTGACATGGTCAAACCGACCCTCTTCTGCGCTCTCAAGAAAAAATGATGGAAAGGAAAGACAGGGGTGGATAATGTATGAGTTGTTTACTGCCATCAATGCGGCTGCTCACTCGTGTGTCTGTGAATGGTTTCACGATGGTTACCCCCCCCCCTCCCCCTTCAGACACTGGATATTTAACTTGTGACAATGTGCACTTTTAGTACCCTTACAGCCAAGTGCCCTTACAGCCAAGTGCCCTAACAGACTTTTGCCTTTACAGCAAATGCCCTTACAGCCAAGTGCCCTAACAGACTTTTGCCCTTACAGCAATTAAGTGCCCTAACAAACTTTATGCGCGGCCTTAGCAGACGACACGAACTTCTAGTCTACACAGCTTAATTACATCTGAGCGGCGGCCATGTTTTATTCCGCCTAAAATCTATTTTCAATCAATCAATCAATCAATATGAGGCTTATATCGCGCGTATTCCGTGGGTACAGTTCTCAATAAGCGCAGGGATTTTTTTTAATGCAATTTATATCGCGCACATATTCAATGCCGTGTGAGATAGAATTTTTTTTACACAATACATCACGCATTCACATCGGCCAGCAGATTGCAGCCATTTCGGCGCATATCCTACTTTTCACGGCCTATTATTCCAAGTCACACGGGTATTTTGGTGGACATTTTTTATCTATGCCTATACAATTTTGCCAGGAAAGACCCTTTTGTCAATCGTGGGATCTTTAACGTGCACACCCCAATGTAGTGTACACGAAGGGACCTCGATTTTTCGTCTCATCCGAAAGACTAGCACTTGAACCCACCACCAAGGTTAGGAAAGGGGGAAGAAAATTGGTAACGCCCTGACCCAGGGTCGAACTCGCAACCTCTCGCTTCCGAGCGCAAGTGCGTTACCACTCGGCCACCCAAGATTGATTGAGTTGCACGTGCTAGTTTATGTAATCTAAGGCTATATATTTCTTTTAGATGTCAATAATGAATGGATATAGACATTATGTTGCTGTATGTTCGTGCTTAAGTATTTTTTAAGGCCCTGTTGTTCCTTAAATTGCTTTAATGTTCGATCAGCTTCGACCCAAACCTTCGATGCTATCTGAGTGTTAGCGCCAAGTAGGTGACGGCTGGAATTCCTTTATTATCTCCATAATTGTAACTTTTTCGTAACTCTAACTTAGTGCACTCCATTTCTTATTCCCTCAAGATACTTTTTGAGTTAAAGTGCATTAATAAATGTTTGGATTAAAGGCACAGTAAGCCTCCCGTAAACCATCACAGAGCTCCCCGAGCGTCTACATACAGTACAAGCATACTTCCATTTGAACGCTCACCGAACGGGAACATCCTGGCTGCTTTCTGTCGAGCGTGAGAAATTTTCAAAGAATTTATTTTCGTGGACTTGTTCCTCTACAACAATGGCGCCTCGTTTTGGTGCTGGACGGCTGTTATGAATATTCAATACCGGAAATCACGCCCGGACAGTAAGCCTCCCGTAAACCATCACAGATATTGTCAGGCTTTTACACACAGTACAAACACCCTTCCATTTGAACGCTCACCAAACGGGAACATCCTAGGTGCCCTACGTAAAGAGCGAGCAATTTTTAAAGAATTAATTTTGCAGATTGTTTCGAACACTTTTTGGACCCATCCTGAACTCAGGTCAAAAATGAGTTACTTCCCTTCTATCGATGTAAATTGGCAATAGCCGTGGATCGATGATTATCAAAATGTTTTTGGACCGTGGTGCGTTTTTACGCTAGACCTAACTTTTAAAATCTAAATAATAAATTGACAGCTTGTTACACAAACATTCTTACAAAAGAATTCTTTTTTCATCAAGACAAGATCAGTACAATTCGAAGTTGTGAAAGTTTGAAAAAAGAAAAGCCCGGAAGCAGGGTCACGCAAGGGTCGTAGCAGACGACGGTTTATGCATATCGCCGTTCCTCTCAACAGTCAAAAGCCATCGCTAGAGTTCTTGTGAACCACAGCCGTTTGTTTCGTGCATAAAAACATGCTATTGTAGATAAGCTCACATCAAGTCGCATTCAAATGACTAACTGACGACTACATTGTGAAAAAGGGAAACTGGATCACACGGGTTCACGATGGCTTAGGGGTAAGATAAACCACGCAAAAATAAATTCTTTGAAAATTGTTCGCTCTTTACGGAGGGCACCTAGGATGTTCTCAATCGGTGAGTGTTTAAATGGAAGGGTGTTTGTACTGTGTGTAAAAGCCTGACCGTATCTGTGATGGTTTACGGGAGGCTTACTGTGCCTTTAATCCAAACATATCATATCTATATGTTTTTGGAATCAGAATCGGACAAGGAATAAGATGAAATTGGTTTTTTTAAATCGATTTCGGAAATTTAATTTTAATCATAATTTTTATATTTTTAATTTTCAGAGCTTGTTTTTAATCCGAATATAACATATTTATATGTTTTTGGAATCAGAAAATGATGAAGAATACAATAAACGTAATTTTGGATCGTTTTATAAAACAATAATTTTAATTACAATTTTCAGATTTTTAATGACCAAAGTCATAAATGAATTTTTAAGCCTCCTAGCTGAAATGCAATACCAAAATCCGGCCTTCGTCGAAGATTGCTTGGCCAAAATTTCAATCAATTTGATTGAAAAATGAGGGTGTGACAGTGCCGCCTCAACTTTTACAAAAAGCCGGATATGACGTCATCAAAGGTATTTATCCAACTTTTTTTTTAAAAAGTCCGGGAATATCATTCCCAGGAACTTTCATGTCAAATTTCATAAAGATCGGTCCAGTAGTTTAGTCTGAATCGCTCTACACACACACACGCACAGCCAGACACACACACACACACACACACACACACACACACACACACACACACACACACACACACACATACACCACGATCCTCGTCTCGATTCCCCCCTCTATGTTAAAACATTTAGTCAAAAAGGCCTCAAAGTTCAAAGAGTTGCAAGACGTTAACATTGAGGTAAATAGACCTTGACAACAATGACGTAAGAGTAAAAATGGCTTATGAACCTGATTGTATAATTGAAAATACTAGTGATGACTCAAATAGAAGGGAGTGCTGTGTTCGGTCCAATGAGCAGTACAGCCAAGATGCCACTCTTCATGATGGTTACGGTATCGTATAACATCAACTAGTCCCTTTTGTGTGTACTTGTCTTTTCGTGCCTGAAGAAGACCCACAGGTCGAAACGTCGCCGTTATTTCGGGTTGTTCTGTGTTGGTCATTTTAACGTGAGTACAGTGCTTTTTGGTCTTTTTGTAGTCCCTGTGGGACATGAAGCATTTGAATTGAGCCCGGAGTCAACTTCGCAAAGACTTCCCGAAGTCTTTTTACCGAAAACTCAGTGCTCAATCTCCGTGTGGCCAGCTTCGCGAAGCCGACTGCGCCCAAGTAAGGACATGCTTTAGGGGGTGAGAGTGACGTTAGTGAGAGTGACGTTGTTCGTGGGGGTGACGTCAGAGGACTGGCAACCAGAGTTGAACTGCAGCACAACCACGGCGTAAGTGATGATGGTCCCCACGATCTGCACACACACAGGTTGTCTTTTGATATCATCATTGTCAATTCATTGGTATGCTCCAAAGCATGCGCTATTGGTTTGAATGGTTGATTAGTTTGTTGTTTTTCAGCCGTTCTCGGTAGGCTACTGAGGTGCAATATGCTGGCGCCTTTGGTTATTCTTATGTGACAGGGCGACCACTCACCAATTATAGAGTGAGAGAAGATGCTAAACACATGAATAAAGTTTTCCATGCCAGTAATCTGCTGTTGTCACAATGTTATCTGTTGTGTCCGTGAGTGAGAGTCCAGAGAGAGTCCGTAACACATCATCAACATCAAGAGAAACGAAACATCAGTTCACCGAACCTTTCACACTTAAACCATGTATACTGTTCATTTTAAATTGACATAACGTACAGTTGGTATGCCTTGCCTTGCCTTGCCTTGCCTATATGGCGACTTTTGACAGTGAATAGATGGGACCTCCGAATGATACAAATACTACAATCCTTCCGAGAATGCCTCAAAACGACACATACGGCTGCTCTTGTAATGAATAAAGCTGTGGAACATGGAAGGAAAAGAAGACAAGCATTAAGCTATAAAAACACATTTTAAGTTGACGAATTTTGGCATGTTACCTGTGTCGTCAACTTGGAGGGTACATACGTAAGCAAACTTTAAATGCATAAATGTCTGTGAAGGGATACTTACTTCTCTCTCTTTCTCTGCTAAGAGATTTTAACAAATCTCGGAAGAAAGTCTCTGCTGACTTTCAATTGTTTCTTTCACAATTTCTGATGTTTTATATATATATATACATATATATATTTGCAAATACATATTCTATATGTTTATAAACGTGCGTCTGGGTTTATGAGAGAAAAAAAGAGTGTACGGTATTTCAACATCTTGTTCACAGAACACGCAAGCCTGCTGTTAATTCACAGAACCGACTTTGCTGTCTAAAAATGTAGTTGCGTTCTTTTGAATGATACATACCAAATAACCAAAGGGAAATAATCGCTCTTTATGCATACGACATGTGTAATAGAGTAAGCGAGAGTTGTACGGAACCTTTTCTCCTGGCACCTGAGAGAATAACAAGCATTGAAATGAACAAGCGACTTTCATCCTCAAACTATGATACATACGTTAAGCCTACCTATAGTTTACAAGAAAAGAGTCCAAGACCTCAGCCATCTATACCCATCGCAGGATGCGCACGTGCATGCCTTTATGAAGGAAAACATATTGCGTGTTTTCATAGTCACCAAGCTACACTATGCCGCCAATCAACATAGAGGAGGATACATACGTTACACCCCGTCCACACAGCTCTGCGACCTTGCGAAGACCATGCCGATCACCGTGATCATCCCCGCTCTGAAAAAAAGTATCAACTCGGGGCATATGGCCACGACCCGGGTACGCTTATTTTGAGCACGTTCAACATAAGCGTGGGGAGAGCGTGCAGCTTCCCGACCTATGAGATTCCACCCCGACCAAACCCACTCAAGAAGATCCTCCCACGTTTGGCCACGCTCTCAGCCACTTTTCCATCGTAATGGAAGCGGCGTCTATATGTGTGAACGGGGTATAACCGAACATACGTTATGGGCAGAATATATACCTGCGCAGAGTCAGCGGCACAGACGACGCACTGCATATTATTGATGCTGCGATAGGGATTATGACGAGTACTTGGCCTGTTTTCTTTTCACGCAACGTGTAGCGGGCTGAGATAATCTGCAGTGCGTCGTCTGTGCCGCTGACTCTGCGCAGGTATAATCTGCCCCCTAGCGCTCCATGGGCAAATCAATACACAATGATGTTGAATTACGAACATATGAAAGGAATGTGGAAATTAAGTGGAACCTCACATAGATTTGTATATATAAGAAGAAGAGCTCTTGTGAAAAACCCTGTCAGTATGATCGGTGCTGGTTCACGTTTTGCCAGTCAGTCTGTTGACTGTGTTGACAAACACATTTTGACGTCGCAATTGCACCTCATGCTGAGAATGGGTGTTTGAAGGTAATGTGTTTTTGCACTTCTAAGCCTTTTTTTTGTGTGTGTTAAAGATTAAGAGTTTGATTTTATATGTTTGGGTTTTTACCGAATGGCTTTGTTGTTCATAATTCAGTCCCTATAAAGTTAACTGCGGTCTCAATTTCACCCTATTTTGGGGGCGAGCTAATTTTTTTCCAAATAATGGCGTCAAGCTTTCTATTCTTGAGAGCAGACAGACGGACAGACTGACAGATCGAGACATTTTTTGTACCAAAACTAAAATTTCACGCCCCTCTAACCAAGTCAATTGTCGAAACGGTATATAGAAAGTCTCAATGGAATAACACAGGTACAGGTTTGACTCGTTGTTTTGTTAGATAGAGTACCAAACATATCGCAAGGATATTTTTGCTGAGTTTACTTACTGTGAGATACGTAGCTCTGTTGACCGGAAACAAACCAAGAGCCGTGATACCGATGTGCTCTCGTTGAACCTGACAGAGGAACACGCTGACCTGCGGGAAATAATAACAATGCCAATCAATATCCTGGTCTCCATTTTTAGCTACATTATCTGCGACCATTAACGAGAGCTGAAATAGCGCATTAGACTTCCCATAAAATGCAGTCTTTATCCGACGCTGTGAAAGGTACACGTGTGTGTGTGTGTGTATGTGCGTCTGTGTGTGTGTGTGTGTGTGTGTGTGTGACCTGCAAGAAATAAAACAATGCCAATCAATATTCTGTTCTCCATTTTATAGCTACATTATTTGCGACCATTAACGAGAGCTGAACATTCATACCGCTTAAAGGCTGACATAGTCCTATTTAATTAGTTTAATTACTTCCAGGGCTTTTCCCATCGTTACGGGGATGTATAAATTAAGCTTCCTGCAAAGTTTTAGGTTTGAAGTCCTTACCAATTACGAGAAATAATTAATTCTTTATTGCATTGTTTAGCAACAGTTCTCCAGGACTTGGGCTATTTTTAGACCGTTGACGTCACTTCATGACGTTTCGTAAACCAAAGATGGCGTTTGAGACTGTTCTGTTTACATTCGACACTATCAACACCACTTTGCAATACTGAAATAATTTTTTCTGTGTTCGAAAGCTACAGCCAATCGTTATTATATCCCCTGAGGTACAGTTTTATAACATTATTGGCACATGTAAACAATATGAATTAATCAATGAACGCTACGAATATGGCAGCCTTTAAAACCATTAGACTTCCCATAGAATGCAGTCTTAATGGATATTGTGAAAGGTGCTCATGGACTTGTCAATTACACAATGTGCAGAGTTTCAAAAACTTCAGCTTCGCTGAAACTCCTGAGCTTTCCTCTTTGCGTCAGTTATTCAGTCTTGCGTGTGTGTTTGTGTGCGTGCGTGCGGAGGTGTGTGTGTGTGTGTGTGTGTGTGTAAGCGTGCGTGCGAGCGTGCGAGCGTGCGTGTGTGTGTGTCAGTTTTTGTTTTACATCCAAAGATGCTCGCCCAGAAGACCCGTTTATTTCATCCCTGATTTTTGCGCTGTATTTGTAAGATTGATAAGTGAAAATGACTTACACTCCTGAAGTCTCGATCAGTGAGGGAGAAGACGTCAAACTGAAGGAGAGCACCCTCCTGCTCGTGAGCCTGTGTAACAAGCAATTGTAATTTGTCACTATCGCTTTTGTCATGAATAGTATTGTCATCTTCTTCCATTCAGCGTATATAGTCATCATCATGATCATTATCACCAGCAGCAGTGGGAGCAACAGCAGCACCACTACCGCCGCCACCATCTCCATCGTAATAATTATTTCCATCGCCGTCTTCATCATCTTCATCATCATCATCATCATCATCATCATCATCATCATCATCATCATCATCATCGTCGTCGTCTCTCTCCCCCCTTGTCTTCAATTATCATCATCAGCAGCAGCAGCAGCATCGTCAGCAACATCTGATCATCGTTATCATCATCATCAGCAGCAGCAGCAGCAGCACCATCACCATCACCTCACACACACCCACACACAGACACAAACACACACGCTGACACACACACACACACAAACACAAACACACACACACACACACACAATACAACACAATACACACACACAACACACAAAGACAACACACACACACACACACACACACACACACACACACACACACACACACACATAAACTTACCTTTCTATTCAGCAAGGCTCCAGCCGAAGTACAGCAAAGAATCTGCGCGGCAACAGCCAGCAGAGAGATGCAGAGGGTAAAGTACTCGGAGCTGGGAAAAGCCCCCAGTACCAGGGAATACATGGCAAAGCAAGCCATCAGGGTGCCCTCCCAGTACACCGTGAACACCACGCTGCCCAACACGCGGTCTGCCAGTCGCACACACTCGATCAGCTTCAGGTGATGATGCCGCAAATATTCGATCTCGCTGCCAAAGGATTTTTGTGTGTAGCATAACTGTTTTCCCTGCGCCGGTTGGACCTTTTCTCCCTTGCCGAAGACCTTGGTTTTGCCATGTCGTTCGCTTTCTTGAACTGTGGTGTTTCCAACGCTTGGTTTGAATCTAATGTAGTTTGGTAGCTCATTGTTGGAGTCTGGGGTTCTGGTGTTCGCCACACCACCGTCAACTGCTTCCGGTGTGAGACTGTCGACTTCCGGTTCATTTTGAGTGGTGTCACAAGTCCACTCAAAGGCATGTTGCTCACATGCTGTTTCACCCGCAGAGGCTGAGACGGGTTGAACGTGCTGTGATGATCGCTGCTGTTGTGGTCTCCGAAGAAGTTCTGGACTGAGGCGAAAAGCACTGCTGGAGTGGTCTTCAGGAATCTGGTTGCCAATTCTGGTTGTTTGTTTTGTTTCGATTTCATTGAACGGTCTGACAGTGAGGGTTCTTGGCTGTTGTCGTGATGCAGTGTTGGAAACTCTACGGCTACCACCTTGTGCTTTCCTGTCCGTAGGATTTGTGTGCTTCTTGCTTGGTTGAGACATTGGATTCTGCGATAAGACATGACGAGAAGGATGTTGTAGTTCATTGTACACGATGGGGCGTGGAGCGTTGTGATACGCGGCGGTGGACCTTTGCGCTGTACTCGAGTGGTGGAGGTGAAGGATCTCCAGCTCTAGTTCATCGGACACGTCCAGCAGATCCCTCACCGCGTTGATCGTGCTTCCACGAAAGTATTGCGTCGCCTGGTTCTTCGTGTCGTCATCACTGACGTCAACTAGCGGAATCGTCATCGTTGCTGACATTTGTGAAGCATGTTCGTTCGACTTGTTATTTGCATCTGAGCCACGTCTGACACAGTTGCAATCATATTCCGGATGGCTGTGGGTGTCCTGTGCAAGTTGTTGAAAGTGCGGCGGACTGATCTCGAATTCTTGGTCAACGAGTGCATCATCATTCTCTTCATTTGCTGGGTGATGATGCATGCTCATCGCCATCTCTCGCAGGCGTCGGGTAACCTCCGCAAAAGCACATCCAACGACGTAACAGAAGAAGCAGATGTAAGCCACCAGCGTAAAGAAGCCAGAGTACATGAAGAAGCTGACGTAGGCGTACGCATACATGACTACCGTGTACATAATGGTGCCGGGTTGGGCCGGCAAAAGGCGAACGCTTTTCAGATTCTCCCCGTCATCAACATCAGAGCGCAAACCGACAGCTTGGAGATACAGCGGAACCGTAGACACAGCCCAAGTTAGCACAGCCGAGCTCAGAACGGCTCCAACGATCAGCCTCAGCCGTTTCAACTTGGGCGCTGTTCCCAGGCCTTGGAAGACCCTCGCTAAACCCTCGGCCAGAGGCGGGAAATCTCTCGCCATCATGTACAGGTGAGTGACGTAGTGCCACACAGCGCTAGCAAAGACGAACAAGAAGAGAAGAATCACCGAGGTTTCTGACGTGAGACCCGAGAAGTTGATGAGATAGGGCGCGTATCGTGCACAGTTGAGAAGGGAGAGCAGAAGCATGGCAGCGGAGTGGGCACTGGTCACCATCCTGCACGTGACACTCGCGTTACGGAGAGACGTGCATCTCCCGCGAAGGCCGGGCCAGTCCAGATACACGCCGTTGAGGCGGTAGACAAGCTCCCACACGCGGAACAGCTCCAGAGTTTTGTCTCTGTAGGAGGACACGTCAGCGTCAGCATTGTCCAAGGTGGCGTGGTTTGGGTGATGTACTGGGTGGACTTGAGTTATCTTGGATTTCATGTTTGGTCGCTTTGCTCCAAAGAAACTAATGCATCAAAAAGTCAAATCTGCGCGGGAATCAATCAGGCTGTTGGTTTGTGCCCAAGAGGAGGTGTGGTCTTATCTCGTGTAAAGCCTTGGCATATCAGAGTGTAAAGCCTTGGCATATCAGAGTGTAAAGCCTGGGCATATCAGAATGTAAAGCCTTGGCATATCAGAGTGTAAAGCCTGGGCATATCAGAGTGTAAAGCCTGGGCATATCAGAGTGTAAAGCCTGGGCATATCAGAATGTAAAGCCTGGGCATATCAGAGTGTAAAGCCTGGGCATATCAGAGTGTAAAGCCTGGGCATATCAGAATGTAAAGCCTGGGCATATCAGAGTTAGTGAATACGTGAGCAGAACATGTATTCGTGGGAAGGACTTAACTTTTGCAGAGATTTGGAACACAGGAGTCGGTGATTTTGACCACTAACATTTCATACTTGCAAATTGGCTGTTACATTTTGTTTTCTTTTTCTTACTTTTCTCCGTCATGCGCTAAAACTACACTCTTGTCAACTTTCGTCCCGCGCGAAGTTAAGGACGGAGTCTCTGCATTGTGTACACCATAGGAACAAGGAGATCTTGAACGTATGATCACGTTTTGTTTGGCCAGTTTCTCACACTCGCTTCAGATTTCTTGAATCCACAAATAGACTAATTCTGGCACTTACTCGTACGAGGTGCAGCGGGAATTAGTGCTGGCACTAATGATTTGATCGTTTTTGTCAAGTCTGCTTCAAATAGTTTTGCTGCAGTTGCTTAATTTTATGTCAGCATGAAAACACATTGGACTATGAAATCTCTTTTTTTTTAATTTTTAAACTAAAATTACTAATAGTTCGCGAAGCCGTGGTTTATAGTTACTTACTAGTCCTGAATTTGGCCAACAAACACACGAAACCCCTTCAGCGGGAGCTTTGACATTTACGTAAAATCGTAAATTTACTTGAAAATCTCATGTCTGACGTTATACTCAAACGAATTTCCTTTTTTGTTCCAGAAAAAAAGGCAGGTAGATGCACCAAAGTCGCACATTTTAAACAATATTCTGTGAAAGCTCCCTCAGAAAACACTCTCTGTTCACGAACATACCAACACCAGTCTGATTAAACCACTGAGAAGAGATCGCATCTTACAAATCAGCCGAAACTGGATCGCACATTTCAGTTTTTGTTAAAGAATATTTCTACCTTGAACTCATATTATTTTGCCCAGCAAATATTGTCCTCAAACAATAGAAATATTGGATTGCACAAGGCACTTGATAGGCCTAACGATTTCCCGGGACACACAATGCGCCCTCTTCGCCCCGGAAGAAGGAGTAACATAATTGTATCTTTGTAGATGGACAGTGATTATTGTCATAATTAGTTTACATTTCCCGCCCGTGCTCTGTTCTCTCTTACTTTCTCCTTGTCTTTAAAATAAAAATGGCAATTTAGACACTTTGTATTATTTGAAGAAAAATGGTTATAGTGTTATATCTAGTTATAGTGGGTTTTTTGAGTTCATAGGCTTGTTTGTCCTTGAATTTAATTATCAATTTTCTTTCCGCAGTTTATTGATAATCATCTTATTCTGGTATTTTCAAAATGTAAGCAAACTCTTCTACTCTCTTTTGGTATGGATTAACACTTAAAACTTCCTTGTTTTCCAAGAAGTAAGATAGATTGCTCCAGAAAGATTGTTCCGAGAGATACATATGCCACTCCGAACTGTAAACAACTTGACCGAATTCTGTGTGTGTGTGTGTGTGTGTGTGTGTGAGTGTGTGTGTTTGTTTACATTTAGTCAAATGTTTCAGGTCCACTGGGAATCGAGATAATGGTGGTGGTGGTGGTGTGTGTGTGATATACAACTACATGTGTGTGTGTGTGTGCAGAGCGATTTCCAGAAAACTACTGGGCAGATCTACAGGAAACTTCATGAAAGTTGAGGCAGCACTGTTGCGACCTCATTTTTGTTGGTATTAGAATGACTGAAAGTTTGGTCAAATAATCTTTCACCAAGTGCCGACTATTGGATTGCAGTTCAGATTGGAAGCTTAAAATGAATAAATTCATTTGTTAATTAAAATTCTTAAAAAAACGAAATTTTGCTTACAGATTCAAAAATGATGGCATGGTATTCTTCTTATCATTTTATGAATCCAAAAATAAGATGTGTCATGATAACTGAAAATGTGCTCAACATTTAAAATAAATCGGTCCTATGGTTGCAATTGAATGCTTCGTTTTTTCGGGTTTCAGCTAGCCAAGTCTCATTAGCATAGTTGATTGATGACTGATCAGTCTTGAAATATTAGTTTCAGTCTAAGAGATTAACTTATTTTTTGTATATACAAGAAAAAAACACCTTCGTGCTGCTTGGTTGGTATTGTCATTTTCACGGTTTATCCATTTTCAAGAGTATGTGTATTTGAAAGAAGATTTTGTCGCAACTGACTTTAAGAATATGTGCTTAATGTCCATTCATATTCTGATTCAATTTATGCATGCATGTTAGGCGCAGCGAGAGAGAGAGAGAGAGAGAGAGAGAGAGAGAGAGAGAGAGAGAGAGAGAGAGAGAGAGAGAGAGAGAGAGAGAGAGAGAGAGAGAGAGAGAGTTGAACTTTGAATTGAACTTTATTTTACAAGGATTAAGATTTAAGGCTATGCCTTTTTCTTGTGACCCACAGACACACAATGATAAATAAAAAAATAAAAAGTTAACAACAAAAAGAGGTGGGAAAAATAAACATGTGATAATAATGATGACGATGATGATGATGATGCATGAGGAGCATACACATGTAGTTATTCACAAAATCAAATGCATAATATGCAGGCTATTATGCATTAAAGAGAGAGAGAGAGAGAGAGAGAGAGAGAGAGAGAGAGAGAGAGAGAGAGAGAGAGAGCACATATAAAACATGCAAATTAACAAACCACAGCAAGAATCTTCAGCGAGACAACATGCTTTCTTCAAACAACCTGTCGGATTCAAAACAACACGCTCACACAAAGAACATTCCAAACACAGCAAAACGACTCCATATCCATAAGCTTGTGATTACACCTGTATTGTCCAAGGTCTCTACGAATATTAACTCTTCCATACTTTGGTCAGTCACCAGTCATGTTAGGTCAGGGCTGCATTGGGGAGCAAGGGAAAAATGGTATTAAAAAAAAAAAGAAAAAAAAGGAAAACAAGATTCAACTGTACAAATAAGTTTTTATACACCAAAGCCAATGCATGCTTTTTACAGTAATAAAAGTTCACCATTTTGCGTACACCAAAAACACAATGCAGGCATGCAGACAAACAAATACATCAGTTTAACTTCTACTCCCTTTCTTTATTTTTTGTTGAAAACAAACCCAGTTTGCAGAATGATTGAATTTTGTATTAAACCTCAAGGTTAAATTCTGAACAGTAAAAACTCGTGAGCTACCATTACAGTCCTTGGTCAACTTTCTAGGACGTAAATGAGAGTTAACACTTTCAAGTCATTAAGGAGTAAAACCAAACGGCTTAAATCAGCTTGTTTCCTGTTGTGTCTATTTTCACATTCCTTTTGATTTAATATGACTCAACCTGCATACTCCATGAGGGCGGATATGTCTACAGTCTCTCCCATACACACTTTCACATCCTCAACCACTGCAAATATTATTCTTTGAAGGAATATTTACTGGCTAAATCACTGGTAGTCACAATCACCACATTGTCTTTCTTTCTTTCTTTCTTTATTTGGTGTTTTACGTCGTTTTCAACCACGAAGGTTATATCGCGACGGGGGAAGGGGGGAGATGGGATAGAGCCACTTGTCAATTGTTTCTTGTTCACAAAAGCACTAATCAAAAATTTGCTCCAGGGGCTTGCAACGTAGTACAATATATTACCTTACTGGGAGAATGCAAGTTTCCAGTACAAAGGACTTAACATTTCTTACATACTGCTTGACTAAAACCTTGGACCCCCCCTAACCCGCGGAGGGGGGGGGGACTCCCCCTAACCCGCGGGGGGTGGACTCCCCATAACCCGCGGGGTGTGGACTCCCCCTAACCCGTGGGGGATGGACTCCCCCTAACCTGCGGGGGGTGGACTCCCCCTAACCCGCAGGGGGTGGACTCCCCCTAACCCGCGGGGGGTACCACATTGTGAAGAAAACACATCATCAATAATACAGTATTAGTTGACAGCTAAACAGCTGGTACAAAAGGCAAGCAGATAAGTTTCATCCGACTCATATGTTTTCAAACAAACAAACAAACACACTAGCAGACGCATAAACATGAAACAAACAAACCTGCAAACACTCAAGGCAACTGCTCTACAAAGTCACATTTATCATCGCATTTATAATCGCATACCATACATATGACACTGCATCAATCTAATCATTCCCATTCCAACATGGCAGCACACATGTAAAAAGAATAAAATCGACAGCCAATACAAACATCTTTCAAAGTCTTAAAAATAAAAAAAAATAAATAAAAAAATAAAAAAAAGGTACATGTACATTTAATATTAATGCATTGACAAGCCTTGAGCAGAGATCAAACAGTTTGTGTCCATCTGCATGAAAAACAACAACAACAATAATAACAACAGTAACACAATCTTGCTGAAGTCAGGCAATATATGCAGTTGAAAAGTCATACAACATTAACTGTTAGTGTTAGCACTAATTTAGCCCATGCTACATTTGGGTAGCTCATGTTGAATACACCATGCGCACTAAAGGAGAAACATAGGCACACTATATTCTGGCATGCACTGCTTAACCCCCCGCGGGTTAGGGGGAAGAATTTACCCGATGCTCCCCAGCATGTCGTAAGAGGCGACTAACAGATTCTGTTTCTCCTTTTACCCTTGTTAAGTGTTTCTTGTATAGAATATAGTCAATGTTTGTAAAGATTTTAGTCAAGCAGTATGTAAGAAATGTTAAGTCCTTTGTACTGGAAACTTGCATTCTCCAAGCAAGGTCATATATTGTACTAGGTTGCAAGCCCCTGGAGCAATTTTTTTATTAGTGTTTTTGTGAACAAGAAACAATTAACAAGTGGCTCTATCCCATCCCCCCCCTTTCCCCGTCGCGATATAACCTTGAACGGTTGAAAACGACGTTAAACACCAAATAAAGAAAAAGAAAAATGCACTGCTTACACATGCTTCTTCTTCAGCGTTCGATGATGGTTGTGTGCTTACACATGCACCCAAGACCAGAACATTTCTTTTCTTTTCTTTCTTTATTTGGTGTTTAACGTCGTTTTCAACCACGAAGATTATATCGCGACGGGGAAAGGGGGGAGACGGGATAGATCGAGCCACTTGTCAATTGTTTCTTGTTAACAAAAGCACTAATCAAAAATTTGCTCCAGGGGCTTGCAACGTAGTACAATGTATTACCTTACTGGGAGAATGCAAGTTTCCAGTACAAAGGACTTAACATTTCTTACATACTGCTTGACTAAAATCTTTACAAAAATTGACTATATTCTATACAAGAAACATTTAACAAGGGTAAAAGGAGAAACAGAATCCGTTAGTCGCCGCTTACGACATGCTGGGGAGCATCGGGTAAACTCTTCCCCCTAACCCGCGGGGGGTCAAAACATTATTCTTCCTTACCATTACATGAACACACATGAACACAAGCATAGAAGCATGCATGTACATTCACATAGACTCTCTCTCTCTCTCTCTCTCTCTCTCTCTCTCTCTCTCTCTCTCTCTCTCTCTCTCTCTCTCTCTCTCTCTCTCTCTCTCTCTCTCTCTCTCTCTCACACACACTCGCACACATACACAGTCACACATACACACACAACAGCCTTTGTCTCAAACTAAAGTTTACTGTACACAAAGAAAAACAAAATATAAAGTCAATGTCACACAGCCAGTTCCGAGTTCAAGACGTACACAAAAAATGTCGCATAAAACACACCTCACATGTAGTCATCATTCACATTCACAATCACCCTTACAAGCGTCGTCTTTTTTCTCCTTCACACGTTTTGTACAATGTCACTGGTTCCTTTTCCATACAGTTCTCTCCAAACTAAAGACTTTCTAAACTTTACAAGTGAGCCCCAGTTTATTGCAGCATGGTTCTCCCAATGTGTCACAGCAACAAAGAATGTTCTACCATCTATCAGCGTTGCTCTCCAAATATGACAATGCAACAAAGGATGTTCTACCATCTATCAGCGTTGCTCTCCAAATATGACAATGCAACAAAGGATGTTCTACCATCTATCAGCGTTGCTCTCCAAATATGACAATGCAACAAAGTATGTTCTACCATCTATCAGCGTTGCTCTCCAAATATGACAATGCAACAAAGTATGTTCTACCATCTATCAGCGTTGCTCTCCAAATATGACAAAGCAACAAAGTATGTTCTACCATCTATCAGCGTTGCTCTCCAAATATGACAATGCAACAAAGGATGTTCTACCATCTTTCAGCGTTGCTCTCCAAATATGACAAAGCAACAAAGTATGTTCTACCATCTATCAGCGTTGCTCTCCAAATATGACAATGCAACAAAGGATGTTCTACCATCTTTCAGCGTTGCTCTCCAAATATGACAAAGCAACAAAGTATGTTCTACCATCTATCAGCGTTGCTCTCCAAATATGACAATGCAACAAAGGATGTTCTACCATCTTTCAGCGTTGCTCTCCAAATATGACACTGCAACAAAGAATGTTCTACCATCTATCAGCGTTGCTCTCCAAATATGACAATGCAACAAAGGATGTTCTACCATCTATCAGCGTTGCTCTCCAAATATGACAATGCAACAAAGGATGTTCTACCATCTTTCAGCGTTGCTCTCCAAATATGACACTGCAACAAAGAATGTTCTACCATCTATCAGCGTTGCTCTCCAAATATGACAATGCAACAAAGGATGTTCTACCATCTATCAGCGTTGCTCTCCAAATATGACAATGCAACAAAGAATGTTCTACCATCTATCAGCGTTGCTCTCCAAATATGACAATGCAACAAAGGATGTTCTACCATCTATCAGCGTTGCTCTCCAAATATGACAATGCAACAAAGGATGTTCTACCATCTATCAACATAGCTCTCCAAATATGACAATGCAACAAAGTATGTTCTACCATCTATCAGCGTTGCTCTCCAAATATGACAATGCAACAAAGGATGTTCTACCATCTATCAGCGTTGCTCTCCAAATATGACAATGCAACAAAGGATGTTCTACCATCTATCAGCGTTGCTCTCCAAATATGACAATGCAACAAAGTATGTTCTACCATCTATCAACATAGCTCTCCAAATATGACAATGCAACAAAGGATGTTCTACCATCTATCAACATAGCTCTCCAAATATGACAATGCAACAAAGTATGTTCTACCATCTATCAGCGTTGCTCTCCAAATATGACAATGCAACAAAGGATGTTCTACCATCTATCAGCGTTGCTCTCCAAATATGACAATGCAACAAAGGATGTTCTACCATCTATCAACATAGCTCTCCAAATATGACAATGCAACAAAGTATGTTCTACCATCTATCAGCGTTGCTCTCCAAATATGACAATGCAACAAAGGATGTTCTACCATCTTTCAGCGTTGCTCTCCAAATATGACAAAGCAACAAAGTATGTTCTACCATCTATCAGCGTTGCTCTCCAAATATGACAATGCAACAAAGGATGTTCTACCATCTTTCAGCGTTGCTCTCCAAATATGACACTGCAACAAAGAATGTTCTACCATCTATCAGCGTTGCTCTCCAAATATGACAATGCAACAAAGGATGTTCTACCATCTATCAGCGTTGCTCTCCAAATATGACAATGCAACAAAGGATGTTCTACCATCTATCAGCGTTGCTCTCCAAATATGACAATGCAACAAAGGATGTTCTACCATCTATCAGCGTTGCTCTCCAAATATGACAATGCAACAAAGGATGTTCTACCATCTATCAGCGTTGCTCTCCAAATATGACAATGCAACAAAGGATGTTCTACCATCTATCAGCGTTGCTCTCCAAATATGACAATGCAACAAAGGATGTTCTACCATCTATCAGCGTTGCTCTCCAAATATGACAATGCAACAAAGGATGTTCTACCATCTATCAGCGTTGCTCTCCAAATATGACAATGCAACAAAGGATGCTCTACCATCTATCAACATAGCTCTCCAAATTATGACACTGCAACAACGGATTTTCTACCATCTATCAGCGTGGCTCTACCAATATACTGTATATGACAATGCAACAATTCTTTTTACAACCTATCTGAGTGGCTCTGCTGAAGAAAAGTTTTTGGGCATTAGTTCAAGCTGCTCTTGGTTATCACTAGACGCAAGCCCTAGTTAATGGCCACTTGTACCACGCTAGCTAAACACAAAATAATGGAGTCTTTGCCTCCTTCTTCCTTCTCCTCCTCCCAAAGGGCTTCAAGTTTATAAAAAAAAAAGGTTAAAGGTAGTCCCTATTACCATTTTTGGTCGTGTGGTTATGACATGTTCGAGATCTCAACTTCTCTGGGTTGGAGGCACACGTTCTAACCACTATGCCACTTAGGACATTGAACGTAAAAAGTTATTCACATACACATTGAACGTAAAAAGTTATTCACATACACATCTACAAAACAGGGCTCCCGTTCTTACAACCAGCAACAGAAGTCATGACAGCACAGTTGTATCATACATTAACAGCAGGGTTTCTACTCAGCTGGTGGTTTGATCAACCAAACCATGTACAGCTCAAAACGGTAATCATTCTCAAACATACATGTCACACACAAAAAAAGGCAATTTTATGCACAAAAACATAAGATTTTGATTGAAGATGACAAATGTATGTTCATTTTAGTGCAGCCTATTCTCTCGGGTGCCAGGAGTCACATGTTCTGCTTAACTCTCACTTTCTGGTGCTGTCTATTGTCTATAGAATGTTGGTTAGCATACACGTGATTGTTATCAATTTTGAGCAGTTTACCGAAACTTCATTTGGTTATAAATGAATCTCAGAATGTATCAACTGAACTTTTACTTTAACATTAGCCCAGCCTAGATATATAGAGAAACAAGAAATAAATAGAGAGAAAAATAAATGAATATGACAAAGTTTTTCAGTAATATAAACTTCAGACAAACATTTTAAAGCTCTTCCAATAAGGAAAATGAGCAGTCTGCTTTTTAAGATGCCGTTTTTCTAAGAAGACTTTACTGAACTCATCCCAAAACTTGACACAAAATATCTAGTTTGTGAGAACTACAAATATTTGACTTCACATACTGTTAACAGATGAGTGTACCGAATTTTCCGGGTTACAAGGCGCAACAGCGCATAAGGCGCACCCCCTTCTTTTTAAACAAAATTGTAATCCAGTCACCCATTGGGCGCAGGGGGCTGATAGGGCGCACCAAAATTAAAAAAGTATACCGTAACAAACGGTCATAGAATGAAATTAAGCCGCACATCAAAGGAAGAACACAGAGTGGAAATATGTGTGCTCTGTGTGTGCCGCGAGATCAAAGGCAGGTCCATTGTGATAGCTGGGTTGCCTTGTTTAGACACTGACCTTCTTCCCAGGGGTCAATGACCCAGTTTTTGCTATGAGAGGTGGTTCCCCTGTCATAGATCTGAGAGAGGAAACACTTCCTGCACCGGGGTCAGTGACCGAGTTTAACCTATGGGGCCGTCTCTTTGATGTCTTGAGAGGAAACTTGGCCAGGGTAGTACCTAGTAGCTGAAACATGCATTATCACAAGTTGTTTGACTGGTACTCAGGCGGTCTCTTTGATTTTTTTCGTATTTCATACACGGATTAGGCCCTTCCTTATACAAGACGCAGGGGTCAAACTCGAGGAAAAAAGTCGCGCTTATGACCCGGAAAGTACGGTATAATAATACAAACTAAGTAGTTTGTTCTTTCTCCAGTTTTGGACTGAATGTCCACAACTACAAACTCTTCCACAGCGATATTACGGTGAACAACATGAACACCAGATTAGAAGCAGCACTCTAATTCTAAAGGGGAAAAAAATGCTTCATTTAGGAAAACAGATATTTATACCAAACATGTATTTGTTACAGGGGCTAGGGGCGGGGATGTAGCTCAGTCGGTAGCGCGCTGGATTTGTATCCAGTTGGCCGCTGTCAGCGTGAGTTCGTCCCCACGTTCGGCGAGAGATTTATTTCTCAGAGTCAACTTTGTGTGCAGATTCTCCTCGGTGTCCGAACACCCCCGTGTGTACACGCAAGCACAAGACCAAGTGCGCACGAAAAAGATCCTGTAATCCATGTCAGAGTTCGGTGGGTTACAGAAACACGAAAATACCCAGCATGCTTCCTTCGAAAACGGCGTATGGCTGCCTAAATGGCGGGGTAAAAAACGGTCATACACGTAAAATTCCACTCGTGCAAAAAACACGAGTGTACGTGGGAGTTTCAGCCCACGAACGCAGAAGAAGAAGAAGTTACTGGGGCTTGAAGGCAAAACAGGCTCCCCTGTTGAACGACACCACTGGGACCAGCCAAGAGTGTCCCTGCATTGCAGGTGGCCTGTCATGACAGGTATATATTTTGGAAGAGATAATAGACAAAGGGACAACAGAAGGTGTCCTTTCAAGGGAGGTGTCCTCTCATAGCAGGTACCACTGTACTTAAAGCCTGTCCTTAACCGGGCGAAATTGACTACGCCAAGTATACTTTGCGATGCTGGCCGCACGAGGCTTTAGCACTGAGTTTTCAGTAAAGACTTCATGAAGTCGACTTCGGGCTCAATTGAGGACCGCCTTTAAAGGGACAAAACTGCTTCATTTGTAAAAAAAAAAAAAAAAAAAAAAAAAAGACAATGTGTTACCGGAGCGTCACCCTTCACGGCACTTTTCACATCTACGCAATTCTCTGACACATTCTTTATTTGTGATTAGATGTGGAACACTCACACTAAACAAAAATAAATAAAAAAATAAAAATCACCAACAACAAAACACTACATGATAGCATTGCAAATTAATGAAACACATGACCAATATTCAATGCGAGCGGAAGACATAAGTATAAAGTTGCATCCCATATTGCAGAATATAGTGCTCTTTCTCCTGAATCAAAATAATGAAAATGAAAGCTATTAATATTCTACTGGGTGAATATTTTAAATGATGCCACATGAAAAACGAAGGAACCTCATTTCTTCTTAATAGCAGACAAACACCATTTTCTCATTCATTTACTTGTGATCATTATCTAGATTTCTCCTGCTAACACAAAAGATCATTATTTCAATCCCCTTAACAAGAGAGATGAAATATGGAGATGCAATTCCCACTCCTATTATCATAGTTCAGTGCATTTTCACTGTAACCTCTGAATACAGCTCAAATCTGTAAAAGCCGGTCTGCAAGGCCCGGCCCTCACCTATGTAGATTATTGAGGTGATTCTTTTTTTTTTCTAAGCCCGCTACACGTTCCGTGAAAAGAAAACAGGCCAAGTACTCGTCATAATCCCTATCGCAGCATAAAGTGTACAGTAGTGGCGACTGCACAGATGTATTTTGCCCTTAACCCCTTCACTGCCACAGTATAACAGCATTATCCGAACGGTCTATGGGAAAGAACTGTGTTTAGAACCCCTACAAGTACTTGGACAGTGGTTACCTCCCATTTAGTTTTCAGAAATGTCCTGAAATGTTGTTGACACAAATCCCACGTATGAGATACGGTTATGGGCGTAGGACAAACCGAAAATGACCACGTATTACATACGGGGTAGGCAGTGAAGGGGTTAAACAATCAGTAAATCGCCAAGGTATAAAATCATAGGCTATATTTCCCCCATTAAACACATGTACAATAACAAATGTCATGACAAAGCTTCTGTAAGAACATTCTTCTTACGGGCTTCTTGAGCAGTGGTACACACTTTGCATTGATTTATTGTTGTTATTTTGCGGTTAATGTTGTATTAAAATGTCAAGAAAGATTACATTTACATGATGTCAACACACTTCATTAAAAAATATGTTCATACGTACGGATGCATCCATTTTTGTCTCATTGAATTGTGTCAACTGCGTATTTTGTGTTATACTCTATACATGATATTGTATTTGTATTTTGTACTCTTTGAGAACATGGCCTGTTACCCTTTGATAATACTTGGTTAGCTCTAGATCTGTGAGAATCTGACTTAGTACCACACAGAGAGAAAAACTTGATCACATGTTGATTAAACGAAATACATGTATTTGTTACAAATGATTTTTTTTTTAGTAAAAACAAACAAAACAAAGAAAATTTGCTCTCATGATTCACAGTTCATTCATTCTTTTTAATCTTGCTTACTCATCACAAGACTTAACCGTAAAAAACGACAGGCTGGAGAACAGATGAAATACATCTCATACAGGTCAGAAACAAAATTTAGCAACTCATAAGGCAATTAATAATGGCCTTTCTTTGCAGCCGTCTAACACTCACAAACATGTAATTAGTGAATATGGAAACGGAAGATTGCTCCTTGATTATATTCAAGGATAGCTAGTTCCCTCCCCCTTATGTCCGTGTGGCAAGAATCAGACAGCAGAGCACATCCTGCAGGCTTGTCCATACCACAGTGCTCTGAGGGACACCATCTGGCCAGAGGAGACAGCGCTACAAAAGAAGCTATACGGCCCCAGAGAGGACTTGGAGAGGACAGCACGTTTCGCCCTGCAGTGCGGACTGACGATCTAACAGCGAACGACAAGAAGAAGATATAATAATTCAAGGATTTTTTTCATCTCAGTCCCAAATTAATTTTCTTGGTAAACAGTTGCTTTCCTCAGATATTCACGTGTATGATGGGGGTTCTCCAGCCTGCATTGAAAAAGATTGACCACTAAAGTCTTTACTATGTATCATTCATTGTTGCAAGTTTTGTGCATCTCACAGTGCTCTGGAAAGAACACACCGATTACCCCAGCAATGAAATACAACATGGGGAGGATCACAACTATAAATTGACAGAAGACAGACTGTATAAAGAACGAAACAAATTAAACCAAAAGCTGGTTTACAGATCTATGTTAATTCATCAAGGTACTTGTTCTTTTAGGTCCAACTGGCCTTTCCTTCTGATTTATCAAGGCAAACACCCTCTTAGGTCCAACTGGCCTTTTTTTTTTTAGACAGGTAGGGATGATTTATTGGAAAGAGAGGAGACCAAGATGACAACACAAAACAAGTTGCACAATAAACATACTCAAAGCTAAAGAGAAACGATTTGTATGAATCAACTAGTATTTGAAAGAAGAAGATCACACTATACAGCCAGACTTGTTTGATTAGCTTTGGATTATGTCCCCTGATGTGCTTGTATGACTCCTTTCTGCGCTACCAGTCTCCCAATTGATACCCCAAGCTGTGAATCAAGCTCTCCGTCTCCCTTAGGCAGAAGGGGTCCGAGTCGATCAGAAGTATGTGCATTCCCTATAGGTGCACCTCCTGAAAGAGCTACTAGCTGCTATTTTTGCTGTGGGTGTTAAAAATAGCCTGCAGCTCGAGTAGCAGAAATGAAGCCCTTTAATTAAACAGCCGTGTCAAAGACGGACGAGCGACTTTGTATGGTGTACCCTTCTCCTTTCAAACACAAGATTATTCGTAAAAAATCGTTACGCTTCAGCTTTAAAGGAAGGAAGGCAGCAAGCAGGTGGAAGAAAGACAGACGCAATATTGTGAGAGACAGAAGGATGCTCACTCACACGCAAAGGTTGGTACAAAAGCTGGAGACAAATTAATTACCAAAAAGAAAACGAAGATCATTCATCACTGAGGTGACTGACATGGGAAGACAAAACGACGCGGAAAGACAAAACCAAAAGCACCAATGAGTTTGGCCAGCCGCTGGTCCAAGAATCCAAGGTCATGATGCATAATCAAAGGTCACAGCGCTGCCACCGGCCAATCAGCAGCTTTAACGGGTAGAGGAAGTGATGTAATCCTCAGAATCATGTGTCAAGAAATCAATATAAGTAAGTTCTTTTTCTTCTTTCAGTCCTTTCTCTCATCTTTCAAATTGTTCGTCCTCCTTTTCTTTGCTGTAGTATTCTGTTCACACACAAGTTGTGGTTTCACACTTCAATCACTCATGTTGTATTTGATACAGACTAAAAGCACTTGCTGGTCACAACCAAAAGAAAAACAAATGAAAAAAAATGTCTGACCAAAGATTGCAGAAACTGACAAACCAACCGAAGAAACCCACAGTAAAAGACAGGTGTATGAAGCATTGGGGTCAAGGTCATTAATCTGAAGGTAAGACGTTGTGAAGAGTCAAGGTAGATGACTGAAAGAAGTCAAGGCTGTTGGTTTTCAGTTGTGGCCTTGAAGTGTAAATGTGCAGGGTCAATAAGTCAAGGTGAAGGTCGGGTTCAGTGACCTTTCTGAGCTTCCTTGGCGGCCAGGATAAGGGGCACAAGACTTGCCAGAGGTTTCGCCAGGCGCAGGAAAGGATGCTGTAACAAAAGCAGAGGTTATTTGATAGCTGTTCCATCTTATCCACTTTGATTTGGCTAAAAGAAATAGTGATGGTTAAAGTGACTTGTCAAACTGTATTTTTGAAAGTGCTGAAATAAAGTAAGTCTGCAGCAAGAAAACACAAAAACAAAAACAAACAGCACTAAACCAAACCAAACAAAATATTTTGATATTTTTGTTTTGCTAGCTATTGCACAAACAAATCCCCCAAAACACACTTCAGCAGTAATATGAACTCCCCTCCCGATCCCATCACAGTCACTACACTTTTTGTAATTCTGCTAACAGAGGATGAAAGTCGCTTGTTCATTTCATTGCTTGTTATTCTCTCAGGTGCCAGGAGAAAGGTTCCGTACAACTCTCGCTTACTCGTACTAGACATGACGTATGCATAAAGAGCGACTACTTCCCTTTGGTTATTTGAAATCATAACAACGCTCTGCTTCATTTCGTTCAAGAGAAAAAAGCAGTACAGAGGTCCCTGCGATGTGAGGCCCCTCTGATAAGTGGACACCTCCCATGAAAGGACACTTTCTGGAGTTTTCTATTATCTTGACTAAAATATACCTAGAGTAATACCTAATATACTGGACTCGCAACGAAATATACAAACAAATGACAATGAACAACGTTTCGACCTAAAGGTCTTCAACAGGTTAAACAAATGAAAACAACAATACAAATATGAAAACGACTTATCAGAGAAGATGGCGATGATGTCCTCCAAGTGCAAAAGAAGGGGGAAAGGGAGATAAATCAAAAAGAAAAATGAGCAATGAAAAATGAAACCAAAAAGAAACAAATCAGAATAATAACACTTGAAGGGCCTGAAGGGGAAAGAGAGAGAGAGAGAGAGAGAGAGAGAGAGAGAGAGAGAAGGAGAGAGAGAGATACCTGTCATGACAGGCCACCTGCAATGTAGGGACGCTTTTGGCTGGTCCCAAGGGCGTCCTTTCATCGCAGGTACCACTGTATTACCAACTTCTCTTGGATTCAAGACATTACCTTCAGCAGTTCAGAAGCACAGGCTCTCTTCTCCACGTCCACCTCCAGGCACTTGTCCAGAAAGTCTTGAAAGACGGGCGACAGTTTGTGCTTCTCCTTGATTTCGGGCTTCCCGTTTGTGGCGATCAGATACAGCGCCTGGCGAAAAACAAAAAATACAGTCGATGTTACTGGTATGAGATCATGAAATTGTGAATAAAAAAAATATGACTGCAAACATGCCACCCCCCCCCCCCCCCCCCCCCCCCTGTAAAGAACAAGAACAAAACTACCTTGAGACAAAAACAACAGACTACGAATAAACAGCAGGTAAGTGTTACTGGTATGAGATCATGAAATTGTGAATAAAAAAAAAAGACTGCAAACATGCCCCCCCCCCCCCCCCCCCCCCCTGTAAAGAACAAGAACAAAACTACCTTGAGACAAAAACAACAGACTACGAATAAACAGCAGGTAAGTACAAGGGAGATTGTCATCACAAAGAAGATTCATTCACATCCAAAACCAAGCAAATAAACTACAGAAGCGAGCACAAAATAACGCCCTACTGAGGAGTAATAGGAGAGAAAAAAGACAAAAGCATCATAGTCAATATACTTACCCTCAGAGGGTTCTCGTTCAGGTATGGTGGCTCTCCCTCTATCATCTCAATACACATAACTCCCAAACTCCATATATCAACAGTTGGTCCATATTGCTTCCTGCAGCACAATAAACACAACACAATGTGAACATAGAGAATACTACATGGCTTGCTGTGTCGTACCAGATTTACACGAGTTGTTTTTTTAAATAGTGAACTGCGAGCGAAAGCAAGCTGTTCACTATTTGAAAAAGCAACGAGTGTAAATCTGGTACGACACAGCAAGCCATGTAGTATTCTGTTTATCCTACATTATATACTTCTGTGCCAGATCTAACTAAAAGTCACCGACAGCGCTATTGCCTTTGGATCAACCCGCTTTAGAACTTCAAACCACTTTACTCAATTTGACATTCATTCCTCCGCCATGACACACACTCTCAAACTAGGACAAAGTAGTTCGCCTTTGTTAACACTGTTAAGTTTAATATTGAACATTGATTAAATAAATTCGAACAACGAAATGATGGTCACTTCAAAATATACCAGATAAAAAGAAAAGCAGTGGCCACAGGATAAAAGAAACCAAAAGGAACAACAACAGCAAAGCATATCCTTCCGCGATAGGATGACAGTCAAGTCGGAGCCAGGCGAGTCGACAGCTTTCAGATGGTCACTTCTCGGTTTGGTGACTGGACAAATATGGGTTGATGTTGATGGTACCAACGTGCACAGGCCTTGCAAACAGTGTTGTTAGCGTTTGCTGGGATGTGATTGTGGCAGTGGCAGTGGAGACGGCTGGAGTTGAAGTGGCCGTGCGAATCCAATTTGTCGTCTGCCGACACTGGCGACAGCTCCGAGACCGGTGCAGTGCCGTTTAGCATCAGACTGAAGCCACGGTGTTCCTCTTGGGAAATGCTGCTTAACGTTGTTGTGCCCAGATAGCTGCATTATTTTGGTCGGAGGAACGTTATTCTCGGAAAGTTTCTGCACTAGGAACTGACGTGCAGAGTGGTTGGTGTAGATCTACCTCGGGTTGATGATCCCAGCTTTTCTTCACATGTCGCCCTGGCTTTGGTTGTGGATTGTCTTTCGCAAAATTGGAGATATTCTCTGCCATTACTGTCTTCATGCAAGGACACGTCTCCTCACTGCATGTGCCTGTGAGGTGTCACGCTGCGCAGACCAAAGTTGACTGTGTTTTGCCACCACAGAGTATTCAGGATTACTTCTGGATCTGCGACTCCGAGCTGTTTTGTCTGCCACAGCTTGTCAACATCTTCATCTTTCAGCGGTTGAGCCCTGTTAGGTAAGTTGCCACAACCTTCCTGTTTAACAATCTTCTGCTTTGTCTTCACGACTTCTCTCAGTTACAAGTGCAAATTCGGGGCCGTCTATAACGGGTGCACAGTACTTTTTAGACTTCAACTGTCGATGGATGCTGCTGAGAAGGCCCCTCAGCGTGGGGATGGTTCATACTCTTTGCCATCCGGTTTTTTCAAACTCATGAAAAGAGAGCAGAGAATTTTGCATAATTTTTGTGGTTGGATGGTGCTAATGTTTCTTTTGTCCCCGTGTTTCGCCATAAACGTCGATAGGCGACGTATATCGTAAACCGTTTTTCGGAGAGTGTTCTTGTTCTTGTTTGTCTGAACGAATGAGTCTATTGGAGAAAAATCATAAATCATGGATGACTCGCTTTTTTCTTCATCGACTTCGTCATTCGCGTCATCGCCAAACATGTCTTCGAACAGCTCATCACTCAAAAATTCTTTCAGTGTTGACAAATCGGTTTCGTGGCAGTTGCCATTTTGTTGCAAAAGTAGTTCTTCATGAATATGTAATTACAAATTTACATAGCATGACCTTCCGGTTGACCTCATTTACATGATATACACACGTGTGATTTGAACGATTTTTATCTCACGGGTATCTCTCTCACGTATGTAGGATAAAACTGGTTAACACTGGCATGAGATGATGAAATTGCAACAACAACAAAACAAGTTTGTTCGAGCATGTGAAGGTGTGTGGTTTTGTATGTGTGAATTGCTGTATTTTCAAGAGTGTAATTTTATGTGATGTAATATCTGTGCATACGAGCAATAAAACAACTTTTCTGTTTGCCCTACATTCAGATAAAGTTGTGTTGAACTGAATTGAAGTGGACTGAACTCCAAATAAAAAATATTCATACTGACCTTGTGACGACCTCTGGGGCCATCCAGTAAGGTGTTCCCACCATCGTTGATCGTTTCGACTGTTCCGGTGATAGTTGAGCACAGAAGCCAAAGTCAGCTGAAAGCACAAACACATGAATGTTAAAAATAATGCAAGGGTAAGTATTCTATAAATAACAGACAGCCGTTGTCCTTTGGGTCTGAAGAAGACCTTTTGCACTTTTACATATAGGCAAGTTTTGTTAACCCCTTCACTGCCACAGTATAACAGCATTATCCGAACGGTCTATGGGAAAGAACTGTGTTTAAAACCCCTACAAGTACTTGGACAGTGGTTACCCCCCATTTAGTTTTCAGAAATGTCCTGAAATGTTGTTGACACAAATCCCACGTATGAGATACGGTTATGGGCGTAGGACAAACCGAAAATGACCACGTATTACATACGGGGTGGGCAGTGAAGGGGTTAAATAATAGACACAAAGCACACGAAACACAGTACTCCAAAACATCTGATTGACAATCTGAATCCCCAGCTTCAAGTGGAGTGATTTAACAATTTATGTAGGTTATAATTATACACCACAACCAAATTTCTCACATGAGATAACCAAATTTTTTATGTCTTACATGTAGCTCTTTCCGAAGAGGTTTGGTGATAACGCAGAAAGCAGTTGCATTACTCAGTACCAAGATTCTACTTCAGTCAGCTGAAAATTAACATCTCTTACTTCATTCTGCCAAGTTACGAATTAACGTGCACAGCCTCTATAGATATTAGCAAGATCTAGATCAGCACTTTTCAGGACGTGTACGGGAACGTGTACAGGTAACATCATCAAATCTAGTTTTTACGTCAAGCATTTGCCAAGATCTGCAGTCTTGGTGGGAGCAAAACAACGTATGCATTTCGAACATTGGAGATAAAAGTGAGTCACGGGTGGCGCAATATTTACACGTACAAGTCTTTGCTACACCTTCGATCATCTAGAACACTGTATTGTATACTTGATGCAAATCAAAAATGAGTAACTGTGAGGTTCACTGGCTATCATAACCGCCCTTGAGCTAAAATAGAACTAAAAGTATCACAGAGTTACATAAAATGATATCTACTCAAGGGAAAAGCCTGTGAGAAAATCTATTCCGTACAACAGAAAAGAAATTGAACTCACTCAGTTTTACACTACCATCCATTCCCAGCAGTATGTTGTCACTCTTGATGTCTCTGTGGATCACTTGGTTTTCATGCAAAAACTCCAAGGCTTGTAGACACTGAAACAGACAGACATGAAGAATATTCATTTCAACACACGGTAAAAAAAGTAGCACACAGAGCTTGAAACTTATCTGAGTAACCACTCTACATTTTGCTCCACTGTGCAATTTTTATGTGAGAAAAGATTGAATGGTTTGTGGATTGTTTGTTTGTTTGTTTGTTTGCTTAACGCCCAGCCGACCACGAAGAGCCATATCAGGGCGGTGCTGCTTTGACATTTAACGTGCGCCACACCCAAGACAGAAGTCGCAGCACAGGCTTCATGTCTCACCCAGTCACATTATTCTGACACCGGACCAACCAGTCCTAGCACTAACCCCATAATGCCAGACGCCAGGCGGAGCAGCCACTAGATTGCCAATTTTAAAGTCTTAGGTATGACCCGGCCGGGGTTCGAACCCACGACCTCCCGATCACGGGGCGGACGTCTTACCACTAGGCCAACCGAAAAAAGAAAAAAAACCACACCAACACCACCAAACAAGAGGCGAAGCCTTCAAGGCTCACGTAAGAAATCGACAAACAGTAACACAAACTCAATCACTCCGTCACACATACACACACACACACACACACACACACACACACACACACACACACACACACACACACACACACACAGTAAGCATAGGTGAAACTGTGCAAGAAAGCGAGACCCTGGATCTGCCAAGTAGTCTCGGCCCGCTCACAATAACAATGACCGAGACTTTCAGTAATTCCTTTGCGTGACGTCTAACCCTCTTACGTCATAATGTGACGTCTTCAAATAGTTTCTATCACACACGTCAAACACTTTTGACCTAGACTGACGTAATCCATAGACTCGGAAATGTTAAAGTTTCTATCACACACACACACACACACACACACACGCACGCACGCACGCACAGACAGACAAAGTTTATCATCGCATAGGCTACACTTACGTGAGCCAAAAACAGGGAGAGAAAGAGGACGTTTGGGAGAGTGGTTGGGGCAGGGGGAGGAGCAGAAGTGCAACAGACAGAGACAGAAGTGTTCAGTGATGATAATGTTAAACTGCTATGAAGTAGTCAATATGAACACATTTAACAAAGAGAGAGAGAGAGAGAGAGAGAGAGAGAGAGAGAGAGAGAGAGAGAGAGAGAGAGAGAGAGAGAGAGAGAGAGAGAGAATTGGAGAGAATTGAATTGAATTGAATTGAATTGAATTGAATTGAATTGAATTGAATTGAATTGAATTGAAATTTATTTTACGAGGGTGACAGAATAAGCAATGTATACATGCTTTTCATCCGGCCCTCGCCCATTGAGGGGTAACAAACAAGAAGAAATAAAAGATAAGTTTAACAATAGTACAAATGACATATTTACCATAATTAACATGTCAAGCAACCAATAAGACATTTTAAGATGCATTAGGATTCTTTAGCAATGCTTGAAAATTATATATAACAGGGAAATATGTGTTTGTATAAAAAAATTTAAAAAAATAAAAAAAATAAAAACCCTTCATGAATTATATATAATCATGTTTTTCAATATAATCAGAGAGTACAGTCATATTTTGCCAGCTGCTTGATAATAGTTTTTATAAGTTTTGTAAAAGAAACAGCATGTAATATTCCTTGAATGATAAAGAGAGAGAGAGAGAGAGAGAAACTGAACAACAGAGAGAAAAGCAATGTGTTTAAGGAACATTACCTCTCTACACACGGCAGCAATCTGACCCTCATCCATACACGTTTCCGTCACCACGTCTGTCAGAGATCCACCGGCCAAGAACTCCATCACAACCTGATGCACAACAACCAAACCATTGTCTTCAATTCAAATACAACAAAATAACAACGATTAAATGGTACACGATCTAAAAAACAGAAACAAATATAAAAAAAATTCAATTTGCAGTTTTTGCTACTTTAGCACTCTAGGATGAGAAAATATTTGCGCCTTCGAGTTCTACATAACTATTTTCATTTGTGATTAAAATGTTGTATGTCTAGCATCACACAACGCTTGTATCCGCATTTTCCCAACCCCACTTACACGAGGTTCACTGACCCCATTCTTTGGCAATTTCTGTGACGAACAAATAGTTATCTTTTCATGATCTATTCCATTCCACTTACCCACAATTCCTCCCCTACAAGGTAGCTGTCAAGATAGTTGACGATGTTGGGATTCTGGTTTTCCCGCATGACAAGAATCTCATTGATAATGAGCTCCTTCTTGGGCTGCTGGGATAGGTTCATGGTCTTGATGGCCACCTCTCGGCCCGTCGCCACTTCTATTGCAATGTACACCGTGCCGGACGCTCTGAAAATTGAGCACAGTTTTATTGTCTTTTGAAAAGATGAAGTACAATCAAATGGTTACAGATAATTTTCGGAACAAGTCACCCTGTGTCCCGAGAAAAGTGGGTCCAGTTTTTATCATCTTTTGAGAAGTTATTAAGTATATTGTGGTTTAGTTTAAAACAAGCCGCACTGCGTCTCATGCCAAAAAAGTTTAGCCAGGTTTGACCACTTTTCGAATAATACATTACTGACTGATAATACAAGTTTACACTGTTGCTCAATATGTTCTAACTGGCCAAACGACAGTTTTAAAATATGTTTTTCAAAATGCCCTCACACTAAAAGGATTTCCAGTTTCATACTAAAAAGACAAAAGAAGAAGAAAGAACAAGTAGTGTGAACGATATCAAAACACTATTATAGTCACTAAATTGGCCTGAAACTAAAAAGATCAACACTATCAATCAATCAATGAGGCTTATATCGCGCATATTCCGTGGGTACAGTTCTAGGCGCTCTGCAGTGATGCCGTGTGAGATGAAATTTTATACGGCCAGTAATTGCAGCCATTTCGGCGCATATTTACCTTTCACGGCCTATTATTCCAAGTCACACGGGTATAGGTAGACAATTATTAACTGTGCCTAAGCAATTTTGCCAGAAAAGACCCTTTTGTCAATCGTGGGATCTTTAACGTGCACACCCAATGTAGTGTACACGGGGGGAGTTCGGACACCGAAAAGAGTCTGCACAGAAAGTTGACTCTGAAATAAATTTCCGCCGAACCTGGGATCGAACTCACGCTGACAGCGGCCAACTGAATACAAATCCAGCGCGCTACCAACTGAGCTATATCCCCGCCCAGTGACTACATGTAGTAAGGCGTGGACAGACCGAGACAGGTCACACTCCAGTCCACGAAGCAGTCAAACCTTGACTAAATGTACAAAACAATGAAGAAAAAGAAATGCAATGTTTTTCTTATTTCTACATTTCCCCCCTCGCTCCTGTTGTCAAGCTCTGGCTTCCTTCAACAAAATGCACCAATGACTTTGCTTACCCTTGACCTATTTTCTCCATCTTGGTGTACTTTCTGTTGGGGTCGCCTATGGAAACGATGGTCCGCAATTTCTCCATGATCTCTTCGTCTGACATTTTCTTCTTTTTGGGTTTCTCTGTCTTGTTGTCTGTCGGTCCGTCCCCGCCCTTCTCTTCTTGCTCTATCGGTTTTGTGTACTGTTGAAGATAAAAAAACAACACAATGAAGTAACGTTTTATTTGAAAAGATAACGTTCTTCAAAAATGTATATAAAAATAAAAAATTTTTGGAAGGTGTTCAAAGTGTGTGCAATGCGTGTATGTGTGTAAATATGTGCGTGTGTGCAGGCTTGCCATCATTCTTCTGTGTTCGTGTGTGTTCATGCATAATACATGTATCACATGTCCGAGCGAGTTGGCATGTTTGAGTGTATGTGCGCAAAACGATCAAATCCCAACTTTCACTTCGGTAGTTTACAAGGTAGTGTCTCTTACAGGCATGAAATCATTAAAATGTAAAATAAATTTAACTGTATAATCTGCCGGAATATTAAGATCAAAATAATGGTGCAAGACCATGCATATGGATGGGGGTGGGGGGGGCTATTTAAAATAAAAAATGCCAGAAATCTCCACATTGATGTAAAAATTTCATGCCTGTCTAAGTTTGAACACATACACTGCACTGAGGAAAACTAAATTGAGACTCACAATGGATTTTGTCTTGTCTGGTCTGGCGGCAATGGGTGGTGGTGGGGGTTCGTTATTCTCATCACCGTCACCCGCAGAAGCTATTGCATGCTGTTCAGGTTTACTCTGCAATACAGAAACAGCCAACAGTATTATCAAGCCATGGACATTTTCATTGCCAGTCTGGCTTTTTCTTCTTCGATGTATTGCCGGTCTAGTAGGAGCATGTACTTGCAGAACTGTACTTGCTAACACACTTTTGTACTTACGCTCACTCACTCACTCACTCACATGCATGAACACAGACACACACACACAGACACGCACACACACACACACACACACACACACACACACACGCACACACACACACACAGACACACACACACACACACTCACACACACACACACCAGCGTTCAACATTCTCTTTTCAGCTCTATTTCTTCCTGCCTACCTTTAACCTTTTCCTTTAGTGATTGAAAAAAACCTACATCACAAAACAACAGTCATCTGACCTAGTAATCATGTTTCACAATAAGACAGTAAATACAATTTGTTGAACATTCATCCCACAATGACTCTGTCCAATAAGGTAATATGACAGCACATAATGTTATTTTTAACAATCAAAGACAACACATCAAAGGAATTGTACCTTTTCACACAACACAAATTCAGACACTCTGGACGGTGGAGAAAAAAAACAGACGAAAAAAGAAAAATATTATAGTACTCTTACAGTTTCTTGGAAAAAAAGCAACATTCAGAAAGGAAAACAAATCATACCTGACTGATGATGACCATAGCAGATAATTTGTCCGATAAGTTAGACTTTGATGAGTTGGCACCTGTTGACAGATAAGTAAGAATTCAGATGACATGCAAAACATACATTGTAATTGTCAATTTCACGCACAGAAAGACAGACAGCCAGAGTAATGTTCAGCTTCTCTCTTTCGCTTTTAGTTAACCCAATGCCCCCTGAACCGCCCGGCATGGCCCGCCGGAAGTGCCCTATGAAATCCCTGAAACGCCCGGCATGGCCCGCTAAACACTAGGTCACCTACTTTCACTTTCGCTTTGAGCCTTACCCATAAGGCCTTGCGACCGGATGTGATTAATGCACTTCCTTCCGGCTGCTTCATTCTAGCGTTTGCAGAGTTTGAATCGATCTGATAGTGTGTTCGCTGTGAATTTTCAAAGTTTGAGATTTTTCTGTCTGACAAAATGGCGTTGAACGAAGGTTTGGAAGTATGGTGTTCGATCATGGGGAACTCAGATGACGATTCTGACATGCCTTTCAAAGGTTTTCTACTTGAAGAGGTGAAAGGGAATGAGTCTGACATCGATCTGGGTGTTGTTATTCGACAACAGGACTTTCGGGAGGATTTTTCTGGGAGTTTTCAACATATATTGGTGTAAATGAGGACTGAAGGCTGATACGTTGGACGTTTTTGAAGAACACTTGCTGGATTTTTTTTTAAACAACATTTATTACATCGGAAGTGGACAGAACATACTTGCATATGAAACTATAGTGTATTCTCGAGTTATTCTGCCATCTTCTATATAAATGTGAGTACTCTATGATTTTATATGAATTGTTTTGTTTTGTATGTGTGCATGTTGTGTGGAGTAGTTTCCCTTTGCTCAGGATTAAGAAGGCTGCCTGCCATTTTTTTGTCAGGGGGCATTGGGTTAAAAAAGGACTTGAAATTGCAACCGCAGCAAAACCATCAGTCTAACTTTGAGAATTGACGATTTACCCCCTTTTATGTTGACACTACTTTACATTACCCTCTCTTTCCTCACTCATGATTTTAACTCATTAAATTAGCTGATGGTGCCAGGCGGACGACAAGAAAGAGAAGATGATGGTGCTAAAATATTGCTATGTGGAACTTTCACACTTCCACACTGTCAAACGCAACACATGCATATTTTGTAGTTTTTTTAGGTGTTTTTTTTACATTTAGTTGAGTTTTGTTTTATTTTTAGACAAACAAGTTGCTACTGTGTGTTATGATGCTATTTATAGAAAAAATATGCACCCAATTTACACTTTAAAAAAACACGGATCTATATATTAAATCTACTGGGGTCCTTAAGCCTCTCATAACTGTGCCCAGCACATCAACTTACTTGAAGGTTTCATGTTGATCATGTACTTGGATTCCCGCCGCTCCTTGGAGGAGGTGTCGTAATAGTTGAGCACGTCCAGCACGGCCTGGGGGTTCTGCTTCTGTTCCATCTTGGAGATGTTGGCCGTCTGCAGCAGCTTCGCCCATGATTCTGGCATTCCCTGCGAGACAAAAAACCTAGGTTATTAGACTCAAGACTCAACATTTTACTGTCATAAAACAAGGAAAATTGCCATGCAGTGTCAGGCGATCACAGACATAAAATACATCACATTTACTAAGAATTGAGGATTGCACGTAAAACTAACAACCTAAACCTTATCACATTTACTAAGAATTTAGAGTTGCACTAAAACACATCCAAAAATCCAAAGCAGTCTCTCACGGCACACACACACACACACACACACACACACACACACACACACACACACACACACACACACACACGTGTGCACAGTGACTCTCTCTCTTGCCCTCTCTCTCCATCTCTATCAGACTTTGACTTTCGACATCTTGAGGTTAAAAATCCCATAACATTAACAAGTCGACTGCCGACGTTCCTCTTCTTCTTCTTCTTTTTCGTTCAATGGGCTAAAACTCCCACGTTCACTCATGTTTTTGCACGAGTGGATTTTTATGTGTATGACCGTTTTTACCCCGCCATTCAGGCAGCATAAGCCAATTTCGGGGAGCCAATGTTCCAAAATTCAGAATAACAAACCAAGAAAGGTATGTTATTGGAACGTTGAATTATTGAGAAAAGAAAACGTTACGTTCACCGATTTTGAACCCAGCGGTTTTTAAGTGGACAAACACTCACTTATAATACAGAAAATAACCTCATCTGACAAATTGTCGACAAGCTCTCTTGGAAGACACAAGCCAGACAATGATTAATGACAAAATTATTGACATAGAAAGGAAACGACGTCAGCGTCGTACCTTTCTTGTTTTTTTTTTTTATTCCTCTTGAGATTATAAAAACAACATCTAACTGAGCTGAGCACACTTTTCTTTCTCATTATCTAGTTGTGGTTTTTTACATTTAGTCAAGTTTTGACTAAATGTTTTAACATAGAGGGGGAATCGAGACGAGGGTCATGGTGTGTGTGAGTGTGTGTGTCTGTCTGTCTGTGTGTGTGTGTGTGTGTAGAGCGATTCAGACCAAACTACTAAACCGATCTTTATGAAATTTGACATGAGAGTTCCTGGGAATGATATCCCCGGATGTTATTTTCTTTTTTTCGATAAATACTTTTGATGGCGTCCTATCCAGCTTTTTGTAAAAGTTGAGGCGGCACTGTCACACCCTCATTTTTCAATCAAATTGATTGACATTTTTGTAAAGCAATCTTCGACAAAAGCCGGACTTTGGTATTGCATTTCAGCTTGGTGGCTTAAAAATTAATTAATGACTTTGGTCATTAAAAATCTGAAAATTGTAATAATTTTTGTTCAGGCCAAAAAAAAAATAGGTCTGTTTACGGTAACCCGACCGACCCTATTTTTTTCGCGCGACCCTAGACTTTTTTTTGGCATTTGGGGAAAAAAAAAAAAGAAAAAAAAAAATCTTGTTTTTTTTGCAAAATAACGTAAAAATATGGTTTTTTGGAGGAAAAAAAGAAAGAAAAAAAAAAAATCCCGACCTACCGACCCTATTTTTTTGGCCAATGTTACCGTAAACAGACCTATTTTTTTTTTGGCCTTATATAAAACGATCCAAATTTACGTTCATCTTATTCTACATCATTTCCTGATTCCAAAAACATATAAATATGTTATATTTAGATTAAAAACAAACTCTGAAAATTAAAAATATAAAAATTATGATCAAAATTAAATTTCCGAAATCGATTTAGAAACAATTTCATCTTATCCCTTGTCGGTTCCTGATTCCAAAAACATATAGATATGATATGTTTGGATTAAAAGCACGCTCAGAAAGTTAAAACGAAGAGAGGTACAGAAAAGCGTGCTATGCAGCACAGCGAAACCACTACCGCGCTGAACAGACTCGTCAGTTTCACTCCGTTATGCACAAGCGGCAGATTACGGTCATTGTGAAAAAATGCAGTGCTTTCAGTTTCATTCTGTGAGTTCCACAGCTTGACTAAATGTAGTAATTTCGCCTTACGCGACTTGTTTTTTATGTCCACTACTAGGTTGACATACTTCATTGTACTAGTGACTGTGTGTGTCTAAAAAGAAACGTTCAGCTGACAAACCTTTCTTGTTTTCCTGTATTCTTCGTGTTTAGACTCGATATATCTTAAACACTACAACTAAGTGTACTTAAAACTTATTTAGATATGCTTCAGCATTCTGATGAATAAATTCACAAATACACATAAATTCACATAAACACACAATTTATATGTACAAACAAGAATAAACATGGAGACACACACTCTCTCTCTCCCCCTCTCTCTATCAGAAACTGCTAACTTACCGTGAATTCGCCAGTGTGAGGGTCAAATCCAACATGCACAGTGTGTTCAAAGTTGGAAGGCCCAGAGATGACCGGCTTGTCAGTGGTTTTGACAATTTTCACTAAAAA
The DNA here is from genome assembly GCF_037325665.1 of Littorina saxatilis. Lineage (NCBI taxonomy): Eukaryota > Metazoa > Mollusca > Gastropoda > Littorinimorpha > Littorinidae > Littorina > Littorina saxatilis. The sequence goes on along the minus strand of NC_090257.1, from coordinate 5,080,940 downwards.
CAGATCCCACATCAAATATCAGCTTGATTATGAAATACAGAATTGTCTGCATAAATCAATTTGTCCATGGTAAACAATAAACAACAGGTTTGGCTGCAAAATTAAATACTTTCAATAAGCAAATGTTGTTCTATCAGCAATGGGAACTAATAGAACCACTAGCAAAGCGGTTCCTTTCATGAAAGGACACCCTCGGGACAAGTGTCCCTACATTACAGGTGGTCTGTCATGACAGGTATTTATTGTTCAAGATAATGGACTGGGGGGACATAAAAAGTGTCCCTTATTGGAAGGTGTACCGTCATTGCAGGGACCTGAAATTTCAGATAAAAAAAATCTTCAGAAAATCAGGTCTTAAAAAGGAGGGAATCTTAAAATGGGGGTAAATTTACAGAGGGTATGAACAGAAAGTGTGAGAAAATTGGGTCTTAAAAAGGAGGGAATCTTAAAATGGGGGTAAATTTACAGAGGCTATGAACAGAAAGTGTGAGAAAATTGGGTCTTAAAAAGGAGGGAATCTTAAAATTGGGGTAAATTTACAGAGGGTATGAACAGAAAGTGTGAGAAAATTGGGTCTTAACAAGAAGAGCAAACGCTCGATCGAGTCACTTTCGCAGTTCTGAATATTATATGAGGCATCAGATGGACAGGAAGAAATTGCTATTCACAACACAATGAGTCACGTTCACATAAAATTTGAGCCCGGTCACTTTCATAGTTTCCGAGAAAAGCCCAACGTTAAGTTGTGTGTTGCCGAACAGAAAAGGCTAGTTATCTCCCTTGTTTTTCTGATAACGTTCGTAAAAGGCTACAGATGTAAATACTTTGATGTAAAGAATAATCCTACAAAGTTTCAATCACATCCGATGAACTTTGTCAAAGATATAAAATGTCTAATTTTTCCTTTGACGCTGACCTGTGACCTTGAAAAAGGTCAAAGGTCAACGAAACCATCGTTAAAGTGTAGAGGTCATTGGAGGTCACGACTAAACAAAATATGAGCCCGATCGCTTTGATAGTTTCCGAGAAAAGTCCAACGTTAAGGTGGTGTCTACGGACGGCCGGCCGGACAGACTAACACTGACCGATTACATAGAGTCACTTTTTCTCAAGTGACTCAAAAAGGAGGGAATCTTAAAATGGGGGTAAATTTACAGAGGGTATGAACAGAAAGTCTGAGAAAACAGGGTCTTAAACGGGAGAGAGTCTTAAAACCGGGGGTCTTAAAAGCTGTGTTCCACTGTACGTGTATCACTCTACACATTATATGAAACACACCACTTCAAACATCAGGAGGACAGTCAGTGCCTTACCACTTTTTCTCTCAGCACTTCTGCGTTTGAGAGTGTTGGTAAGATTCTGCCAGCTTCCAGGCATACTGAGACTTGTGTGCAACACCAATCAAAAACACACAATATTCTCAGATGTCTTTCAGAAGAGTTGACTGCTCACTTCATATCTGTATTGATTTTTTTCCAGACACTTTGGCCAAATTTAAGATGACACAAGCACACAGGTTTCCTTTTTCTTATGAGATTTTATCGTTTGTGGCTCCATACACTCAAGCTTTTCGGTTCTGCCGTGGGTTATTTTTACAAAATAATTTTGAAAAACTGTTTCCTCGCTTTGCACACATGCAGTCAATATTTGACTGAATATGTTGCGGGGTATTGGGGATCAAAACAGAGCTGAGGATGTATGTGCGTATGCATGTTTTCTGTTTTTTTCCCCTTAGCTATTTTGACTACGTATTGCCTGTCCCATTGTCTTATTCAGTGAAATAACTCCTCTGACATGTGCATATATGTATAGATGTGTTTGTACAGCAATTCCAAAAACAAATACTTGACAGATGATTATAAACCTTTAGGTATGATTTTTTTTCTGGATTATATTCCCCACATGCTTTTCCCATACTAAAAAAAAAAGGTGTCTGATAACATCAGTAGCTTAGTAGTGGGTAATTTTTCAGTAAAATCTGTCAGTTCGTAAACCTGTGACAACTTTGCAACGGCTCAACTTCACAGCACACGAATACTCTTTCAAAACAACAACTTATTTGAACAGTGGACACTCTTTTTCTCCTCATATTAATAGAACAGATCGCTGTAACCACAGTCAATGTCGAAACAAAACCTGCTAACTAATAAAAATACTGTACACGTAGTCCAACGAACACATCCAAAATGAACTCAAGCAGATGCCTGTATTAATAGCATTGATAGAAACCACTTGTTGATGCATTAAGGAGGAAGTCCACACTATAGAAGTACTTTCCCCTTCCCGGCTGAAATCAGCTATGAGTCATACTGAAATAGTGTCCTGTTTGCCCCTTTGAAACAACTCTCAATGTACTGTGTGACAAATGAGCCTGTAATCAAATACAGTGCATATCAGACTGACCACAAAGTGTGTGTGTGTGTGTGTGTGTGTGTGTGTGTGTGTGTGTGTGCATGCGCATGTGTGTTAGTGTGTGTGTATGCGAGTGTGTGTGTGGGGGAGGGGGGAGGGGGTGTTAGTGTGTGTGTGCGTGTGTGTGTTAGTTTGTGTGTGTGTGTTTGTGTGTTAGTGTGGTGTGTGTGTTCTGTATGGGTGCATGCTCCAACAGAGAGTTACAGTCAGTTATGTATTTCTATTGCAAGGCAAGAAACGCAAGCTGACAATGTGAAACTCTACTGCTAAACCTTGTGCACAAACGACACACAGAGTCACCACTGTTTCACATATACATATACATGTAGCCTTTTCCTTAGGAACTCCAACACACTGCATACGCTAACAACTCCTCCAAAGGTGTTCAGATTTTTTTTAACTGTGTGTTGTAATAGTCCCCTTGTTTATGTGATGTAATTTAATGTAATGTAAAGCCTATACATGTATTAAAAAAAAAAATTAAATAAATAAATAAAGAAAAAAGAAAGAACAGCAGATCTGTATATATACATGTATAAAAAAAAAATAAAGAAATAAATAAAGAAAAAAGAAAGAACAGCTATGTTCTATTGCTGAGCATCACTGCAGTACATTGCTCACATGATGTGTTTTCTCTGTGACTTAACTAATGCTGAAAAAGAGAAAACACATCATCTGGGCAATGCACTGCAGTGATGCACAGCAATAGAACATTTGTGCATCCTTGTGTCCAGATTCATGAAGAGCCACAGCACTTTCACAGCTGGAAACTAAGGCCTGTAAATACCCTGCACTACAAATATTATGTTGTCTGGCTGGCATTTGTGCACAATTGTTGGCATTCAAATAGAGGTCAGCTCTACAGTGAAACTGCACTGTTAAGTATGTGCACTGTTAAGTATGACACTTTCTTTCAACTCACTAATAACTACCTCCTACATACCACCAAAACCTCAACAGTACAAAATCCAGCATTCAGATTTCAGACGTAAAATTGTTTTGCTACGAAGAATTCTCCAGTTGAAGCAAGAATCTTCAAAAGACGAGATGTGAGAGCGATTGCCATAAAACAAATACTCCTCAGACTCAGAGCAGACTTACACTAACAAACTTAAACCTGACGCATTATCCCAAACAATCAACAGCGTGTGGGTGAAACCACAAACAAATCGCGATCAAGTCGAACTCTCTATGACTATCCACCACTCACTTCAAAACCAAACAACATAACAAACAAACTGCACCACTGTGAATTACGCACTAAAACAATCCTAGGACAGCTCACACATTAGCACAAGATGTGGAAAAGCACACCACAGTACAACACAACATATGGAGAAACACAATTGTGTGTCCAATCTAATTTGTTCCACATTCTCAAAACGACTGCCTCCCACAATAGCAGTATCGGCAGAACAAGAGAGAGAGTGCACGCCAGCGACAGAGAACAGGACTCTGAGCAATCGGAAGAGGAAACGCAGCAGCAACGAGTTGGAGTGAAACAATTACAGCCATCAGGAAATCTAGAGTGTAATGTGAGTAAGCAAGCACAGGCACTTGAAATCGACTTTTATTCTTCTTTTTCTTTTGTGTTTGTGGGCTATATCTCCCGCGTACACTCTAATTTGTTTATGAGAGGATTTTTATGTAAACGTAACATTTTAAATGCGGAGTAAGGGCTAAAAACACTGAAGTTTCAAGTGACTTTTTGCATATTGCACTTCTCAAAACACAGACGTAACGTCACCTTGCAGAAAAAAAAATGTAACAGCAGTATGCAATAATACCTGACATAGGCTACTGAAAAAAAACCTTTCTCTGTCCATCGCAAAATAATAGGCTGTGTTTGAACTTATCTTTCTGGTGTACAGCCCTATAATGACAACTCGGAGCCAATAAGACATGATAATTATACACGTGTCTCTTGAAAAGAAAAAAAGAGAAAAATCTGCTGAAAATGAGACCTCGGAATGATAAGGCTAGGACACACACAAAACCAACCATCTAAACTTATACTAGCAAATTCAGTGAGCCTTTTGTACATACAATGGTTCATTTTTAGAGGGAGTGAGTCAGGCTTGCGAGCCCTTGATTTTGAACACATGATCACATTCAATGAAGAATGTGTCTATTCAGCATAAGTGAATCTTCAGCTCCGTTTTTGTTTTCATGTAAGTTTTGGTGTTATTGTTGGGATTTTTCTTAGTGTATGACCTGTGACCTGCTGCAGCACAGCTGGTCTCGGCTAAAAAAAACTTGGTCAACATTTGTGGGGGTAGAAAGTGTTAAATATATATGAAAAAGAGACAGAAATGCAAACATGAGTCCATGTTCCAGGCTTCCCTTGTCATTTATAACAACCTAAACAAATGAAAAAGAGACAGAAATGTAAGCTCTCTGCTAACCTTTCGGGTTTTTTCCTTTCTTTCTCTCATCTGGTTCCCTTGGAAGAGGTTTGTTCTCCTGGGAAAGGGTCGACTCTCTGTAATCAGAATCACTCACATTATCATGTTCACATGAATAGTCTAACTCAAGAAATCTGTGTATGAATAGTCTAACTCAAGTAATCTGTGTACAAGTACAACTATCAAAAACATTGTTCAAAACAAAAACCTAATAAAGACACTACTCAACACAATACAGAAAAATTACACACACACAGAAACCACGGACACAAGAAAATGTGAACACACACATTCAGAGTGCTGCGTTGCATCAAACTCTAGTCTTATGTTTAATCAAGACAAATACTGGCAAAACAACGTGTTAAAAACACTAGAACCTATCATAATTATTCTGAAAAAATAAACTTCCTAAAATATGACGTTCTAAAATATTAGTAACAACAAACACAGTTAAGAATTTAAAGTCAGTTTGATCATGCTCACACGTTTATAACTATAAGCTAGAGCTCAAATATTTTTCTGCATGCAAATGTCAAATATAACATTATATAAGTCTTTTAGAACAAAAAAACAAGATTAATTTCATGTGCCATGACTTATTGAAGTCTGAATAGAATCACTAAATCAGTTACAAAGATGCCCATCTGAGTCCATCAGATATCAGTTTAGTAAACTGGAGAGAGAGATCGGATAGAAAGAGAAAAGAGATTCTCACGCCATACAGAACGCACTGTGACACACAATGTGACCTAAAAATAATAACACCAGATATATATATTTTCTGTGTACATATATGTTAATGTTAGTGAAGCAAAGATGAAAAATAATAAATATATTCATTAGGGTAAGCACAGTGCAAATCTATACCGCATACCCATTCACTGCAACGAACATGCTGTTTGAACACCTTTAGAATCATAAAGCGATTCACAACACAAATTAGAAAACACATTTATAACTTGTAATGCAAAACATAGAGAGGTTAAAATGGCAGAAAAAACACAAACATCACTAGCAAACGCAACGCAACCTTACATACTCAGAACATTTTTAGTTTGAAATTGACATGTACCTTGTATGTGAATTTATTTTCATAACAAAAAAAGTTTGCCTCTTTCCATTTTTTTTTTAACTTGAATCTTACGACACTGTATTCCCTGCGGCTCCAAACAATGTTTCAGCTTTTTAAAATATTGAGTGATATTTTTTAGGCTTCTGTTAATTCGTTGTGTAATGCAGTCAGCTAGATTTCCAACAGTTCTAAGAGGACAATATACCATACATGTACAACCAATCTCCTTTGTAACTGTTTTAGTGAGGGCATTCATGTGCTTGAAGTTGACCTTGTAGAGAAGCTTATATTGCTCAAACATCAACACAAACACAGACGCTCACAAACACAGAAACAATGTACAGACCAACCGACAGACACACAAACAAACACACACATCACATGACTCTGCAGCAAAGCAAAACACAAATACACGTAACCCCTCATGTGCAAAGCAAGCAACCATAAAAAAAAACTTAAAAAGAAATAAAAGCAAGGAAACTGCATGAATGATGCTGTACTGGTCTCTAACCTTTCAGTAAGAATGGCTCGCTCAGACTTGTGCGGGAAGGCTTTTTTGGCCGGCCCGAATTTAGGCCCCATGTTTGGCTGCCTATTTTTTTCCCTAATAAAAATGGGCACAGTGACAGTACATGAAAAAGAAAACACTGCACATACAAAAAACTAAAATCAGTAACGTAAAAATAGTTAATAACACAACTGAAACAGGTGTGGACTAAAATGGTGTTACTAAAACTGGTGGAGATCTGTAATAGAAAATGATCAAAGCATTGAATGCAGGCAGATAAATCCCTGTGAGTTGAGTATACCGACTACACTTATGCTTGTTTTAAATTTTGACCACCAGAATAGTAGGCTCAAGAGAAAGAGATTCTGGTTGTATATATATATCAATACAAAATACACACACATACAAAAACAAAACAAACAAAAAACAAAATAAATAATAAAAGAATAAGAAAGAAAACAAGTCGCGTAAGGCGAAAATACAACATTTAGTCAAGTAGCTGTCGAACTCACAGAATGAAACTGAACGCAATGCAACGCAGCAAGACCGTATACTCGTAGCATCGTCAGTCCACCGCTCGTGGCAAAGGAAGTGAAATCGACAAGAAGAGCGGGGTAGTAGTTGCGCTGAGAAGGATACTAGCACGCTTTTCTGTACCTCTCTTCGTTTTAACTTTCTGAGCGTGTTTTCAATCCAAACATATCATATCTATATGTTTTTGGAATCAGGAACCGACAAGGAATAAGATGAAAGTGTTTTTAAATTGATTTCAAAAATTTAATTTTGATCATAATTTTTATATTTTGAATTTTCAGAGCTTGTTTTTAATCCAAATATAACATATTTATATGTTTTTGGAATCAGAAAATGATGGAGAATAAGATGAACGTAAATTTGGATCGTATATTTTTTTTTACAATTTTCAGATTTTTAATGACCAAAGTCATTAATTAATTTTTAAGCCACCAAGCTGAAATGCAATACCGAAGTCCGGGCTTTGTCGGAGATTACTTGACCAAAATTTCAACCAATTTGGTTGAAAAATGAGAGCGTGACAGTGCCGCCTCAACTTTCACGAAAAGCCGGATATGGCGTCATCAAAGACATGATTTATAAAAAAAAAATGAAAAAAACGTCTGAGGATATCATACCCAGGAACTCTCACGTCAAATTTCATAAAGATCGGTCCAGTAGTTTAGTCTGAATCGCTCTACACACACACAGACAGACAGACAGACAGACACATACACCACGACCCTCGTCTCGATTCCCCCCTCTATGTTAAAACATTTAGTCAAAACTTGACTAAATGTAAAAAAGAACAAAATAAGAACAAATTGTTATCAATACACATGAACATGTATACACGTCCCAACACTTTCTCGTTAAATTACCACTATCCAGTATATATCCACGGTACACCTTTCAGAACTGTCTGCTACAGTTTTGCTTACTGAATGAGAGTTATCAGCAATTCTTTTCCCTAAATTCTGCAGCTAACACTAGCAAAATGAAATCAGAATACATACATTCCTCCCTGCACTCTCTCTCTCTTCACCCAGAAAGAGACTGAACCCTGAACAGTAGTAAGTACAGCAAGAGGCAAAGATCTTCCTGTACCCAATGCACTGAACAGCAGGCTGAACATGAAGCACTCTGCCCCCCATACCCCTCTGTCTGATAAATGTTCAACTCTCTACCCCCTTCCCCCACCCCCTCCCCCCCCCCCCTGCTGTCCAGACATTTGTCTACAAACCCCACACATTTTCAGCTCACCACCGGCCCAGTAATGACAAAAACACCAGGTTCGCCCAATAAACTTCTCATTTTGTTGTTTTGTTTTTCCTTTTTGTCTCTTTTTTTTTTGTAGCTGAAGTTGTGTTCTTTTTGTTGTGTGAGGTGTTGCTTTAACTTTTACTTGCTGCTTCTTTTTGTTGTGTGAGGTGTTGCTTTAACTTTCACTTGCTGCTTCTTTTTGTTGTGTGAGGTGTTGCTTTAACTTTCACTTGCTGCTTCTTTTTGTTGTGTGAGGTGTTGCTTTAACTTTCACTTGCTGCTTCTTTTTGTTGTGTGAGGTGTTGCTTTAACTTTCACTTGCTGCTTCTTTTTGCTCTGTTCTTTCAGGTTTGTTGGATTGGATTGGATTGGATTGGATTGGATAAGATTTACAGTCCAGTGAGGTTACCCTCATGGAAATTCGGGCTGCTTTCTCCCCGGGGAAAGCGAGCTGCCATACATACGGCGCTACCCATATATTTTTTTTCCTGCATGCGTGTATTCATGTTTCCTGAGACTTGCATTTTCATGTAGCCAGGAATGATCTGTGGCAGAGGTGTGTCAGTGTGAGTGTGTGTGTGTGTGTGTAATGCAGGTGTGTGAAAAACAGACTTTTGAAGAGAGAGGAGGGAGACACAGAGAGAGACAGACAGAGAGAGACAGGAAGATGAGCAAAGCTTTTTTTTATGTCCCATAGGTGCTACAGTGCTACCTCTGTTTTGAGACCTTATTAAACCTGAGAAATGTAGGCCTTACAAGAGAGAGAGTCTTAGAATGGAGGGAAATTTAGTTACACCATTGAAAAAAAATCTACAAAAATGAGGTCTGATATTTATAGAAGAGGGAGGCTAATAATGGAGGGTCTCAATGGAAAGGTCCCACTGTACTTCCTACTTCTCAGATCAGACTTCTTACATGGATAGAAGCAAAACAGAGGGGGAGGGGGGGGGGGGGGGGGGGTCCTTGGAGAATTCTTCCTACTCTCACCAAGAAAGGTCAGAGACTGTTCCCATACTAAAAATCCCATGCATGTTTTATGCAAACAGTACCTAGTCCTTTAAAGAGGTCTCTTAGTTCTTCTGTATGAGTGATATGATCAGTAAAAACCATCTTGATTTCCGACATGTGTGCTGATATTATAGCATACTAGCTCATGTTCCTGCAGTCAATGGAAATGGCATTATTGAATTTGACAATCAATCTATTGATCTGATACACAGGGCATAAGCTGTAACAGGTTTTCCTTCGTCCATGTATTTAACACATAATAACATCTGTTTTGATGGTTTTATGAAAAAGGTTTATTAACACTGTTATACTCGCAGTTTATTATACATGTAATATTACTAATCAGTAATTGGGTTAATAGAGAATTAGTTTCAAACTCTTCAAGAACTCACTCGAAACCCAAAATGCAGAAAAGATCAATCATTCATGAAACAAAATCACTCAGCTTCAAATTAACAAACACGCAGGAATATAAACCTATCTATACATGTATTACACATAAAGATTATTGTCAGTGGTATTTGTACAAATACATACAAGTATGTTAGCACACTACATCAGTACAGTATTTTTATCATTTCAACAGAATACCTAATGTCAATTGTCACTGTCATGCTATATCAATACATATCAACTGGAATTACACTTATGGCAGATAAACAATCTCAGAACAAACAATTTTTATTGAAGGATTCTTGAATTATACTGCTTTTGCTAACAATAAATATAATCCACACAGACAATGACCAAAAGGCTCGTAGAATGGAAGTGACTAAGGAAAAAAAATCCCAAAAATCTCAATAATGAATTACAATGTATGTAAGGTATACAGTTAGATTTTAAACTAATTACAATATATATATTACACTTAAAGTAACTAAAACACAACAAAAATATTATGGCACATCAACATAAAACATTTACAAAACAGGCTTTAAAGACAGTACAATGTCGGTACGCAAATGTTCAAGGGCTGTCTGCCAGTGCCACACAGAGGTACTTAATAATACACAGTATTGGTGTTAACCAGTAATTACCGGTATTTTACCGGTTGAAATGAGAAAATACTGGAACAAAATTGGCTGCTGGTATGACCTACTGGTTGATTTTTAGTACGACTGGGTTGTTTTTTTCGCTGGTAAAACAACAAAACCAGTACTCTGAGTTGGACTTGTACTGGTTCCAATGACCAGCCTACCGTTTTTTTCTGAACAGTTTGCATCAGAAACGTTTGCGTACCGGTTTGAAAATATACTGGCGCCATCATTGATACAGTGGTACTGCCCCCTTTAAAACAAGCAAGTTATGAATATTTATTTTACAGACGTTAAATTTACAAACTAATAACGCTTAAAATTAAAAGTAAGTTCTTAAAAGGAAGAGAGGCGGTGATGGGTGTGTGTTGGGAGGTGGGGGAGTGCATTAAAAGGGGGGTGAAATGTACTGCCCATCAAACATCAGAATATCATCACTAGGCAGCCAACCCTGAACTGAAACAACAACACAACAACAACAACGCCACCAACAACAACAATAAACAACAGCACTAACCTCGTGCTCTCTGTGCGGATAGGCGGAGCGGGCGGCTTCTCGCCCTCCTCGGACAAACTGCTGGACATGGTGCTGGCGGAGTCCAGTTCTCACGCTCCTGGGCATGCAGACAGCACGCACGTACAAGGCAAGTGTGCAAAGCACTGCTGGGGAGGTTGTCTCTTCAGTCCAGCCGTTCTGCTCTCCCCTGATTTTACTCAGGGACCTCTGCACTCGCTGGCCTGCCTACAAACACACAGAGGAAACAGTCTTATAAACTGATCCGTTATGAGGTTGCGTTTATATTGAAGGCTGCAGAGCTTGGAATAGATAAGCAAACAACAACAAAAAGCAAAATGCTAGAAATAATCAGCTATTGCTAGAAACACACACTAGATTAATAACTTTAATATGGAGTTTTCTCATGTTTTGATGGTCACAGAGCTTCAGAAGATATAAGCTACACACACACAATGCTAAGTAGAACATATTAATAGTCACCATCACACAGAAGAAATGCAACAACATAGAAGAAATGCAACAACATAGAAGAAATGCAACAATCTTAATTCATATAACTTGTCCATAGAATTTTCCTCTGTTTCAATGTTCACAGAGCTATGAACATATACTGTCACACAATATGCTTGGAACATATTACTGGTCACCACCACACAGAGAAAGCAAAACAATCTTGTATTTTGTAACTTGTCCATAGAGTTTTCTTCAGTTTAGATTGTCATGGAGCAGCCATATTGAACAAGAGGCGAAGCCATCAAGGCTCACTAAGAAATCGACAAACAGTAACACAAACTCAATCACTCCGTCACACATACACACACACACACAGAAAGAGCATAGGTGAAACTGTGCAAGAAAGCAAGACACTAGATCTAGATCTGTCTGTCTGCATGTAGCCTACTTACAGGGACACGACTGCCAACTAGTCTCGGCCCGCTCAAAATAATAATGACCGAGACTTTCAGTACTTCCTTCGCGTGACGTCTAACCCTCTTACGTCATAATGTGACGTCAATGTAATGTGACGTCTTCAAATGTTAGAGTTTCTACCACAGACATACACACGCACGCACGCACGCACATACGCACAGACAGACAAAGTTATGATCGCATAGGCTACACTTACGTGAGCCAAAAATACTCCGAACAAATTACTACAGTATTCTATTGTGGGGATGAAACTAACACAAGTTAACAAACAATGAGAAAACAGCAGTATTTAAAAAAAAAAGTGCTCCCATTATCTTGCTAATAACCAAAACATCAACACTGCATCAGTGCATGTGACCTTGAACTGATTCAAATTCTGGAATTTGATATCATACATATGTTTAGGCCAAACAAAAAAAAGTCTGTTAAATTAACGGTATCCCGACCGACCCTATTTTTTCGCGCGATCCTAGACTTTTTTTGGGCATTTGGAAAAAAAAAGTCTGTTTTTTGACAAAATAACTTAAAAATATGTTTTTTGGGGGAGAAAAAAAATCCCGACTTAACGACCCTATTTTTGGGGGCCTATGTTACCGTAAACAGACTATTTTTTGGGGGGGGGGCCTTACATGTATAATGTACTTGGTCTTCTGTTCATACTAAACAGAGAAAAACATTTGAACGAGAAAAAATATATATCAATGAAGAATTTTGTAAGCAAGCCTGCAATGTTCCACTGATAATCATTGATTGGCATCTGCTGATCTCTTACCCACTAGCTTTTTATTACAACTGGTTTATTTCCTTCTTCCTTTCTTCATTTTCAATTCACAGTATCTGTGACAAGTTGTTCTTCTAAGCACAAAACACAAGGTGAATTGTTGAAAATATCCAACATTTCTTAATAATACCTGAAACAATAGAACACTCACTATCAGTAAGCAGGAAAAGTGTGAGACTATAGGACCTGACACTGGTCAGCCAGTTTTAAATAACAAAATCTTAGCTGAGTGTACACCAGACATGAGTCACACACACCAATGGTGTTGCAGCTGGAGTGGACTTGTACAGCCAGTGACAATACTTGATGAAACAGATCCCCCCCCCCCCCCCCCCCCAAGACCAATGACGACACACACACACACTGACTGCGGGGTGCACCATGCTGGCTTTTGCTCTTGCTGTGTAATGAGTCACTCACACTGGATTTTTATCCGGTAATCACGCTGGGAGTGCCAGCACTAGGACACTGACCAAACCCATCATATGTGTGTGTAACAATGATAGTGTAAAAATAAAGGGATCACGGAAAAGCGAGAGAGAGAGAGTACTGACAGTTACAGAAAGGTAAGGGGGGGAGGGGAGGGAGTGGCGATGAGCAAGTCAGTCCACGCGCTGGAATGCGTCAGATAATTGAAAGGCTCACAGCATGATGAGAATCCCCATCTGTTTATAAATAGCCAAACAGACACAAGCCCTGCGCCCAGAATCCGTGTCTATCGCTGCTTTTATCAACTTCAAAGCCCCCTGTGCCGAAGCCGCAGATAATGTAAACAAGCACCTGTCTACCTGGCCTGGCAATTTTTACGGTTGTGCGAGTTTTCGTACCATTGCTAAAAATCGTTCATGGGTGAAAATGGGGAGGTGAAAAGTCGGACACTGCATTTAACTGCCTGAAGCTTAAATTACTACACGTTTTCGGCCATTCTAGAATTTTTACATTTGACAGGCTTCTGAGAGCAATGTACGATGTCGATGAGTCATTATATTGATTGCCCGATACCAGCGTCTAGAAGAGTTACCCGTGTTGAAGCAGACAGCAAGTTTTCCACTCGGTAACTACCGGCGTCTAACAGACCGTGAAGTTCGGTCAAGACAGACCACATACAACAGGGACGACATTGGTATTTGAATTTCGTGACAAATCAACCAAACAGAAATTTATGCATACCTTCGACAGCGAGCCAAAGTATCCAGTTTCTTCCGATGGGTCAGAAGCTCCAGGAAGTCAATATCCAAAATGGCGATTTTAAATCGCGCTGTTTCTCGCGAGATCAGTGTTATAAATGAGGCCTTCTTTGGGATGAGCGGAAAAAGTGCGAGTGACCACGCCCCCTTTTGACAAACAATTTTTACAGCGTTAGATAACACGGTGCATAGTAATACATGTGTAAATCGTGAAGCAAAACAAAAAAGTATAACGGAGCAGATACAGTGCAAAGTTGAAAAAGAAGCCAAACTATATTCCTTCTCTCTCTAACATGCAAAGAGATGAAACAAAGATGTAATCTCTCTCCACATTTGGACTATTAAGAATGACTGGACTAGTGTACCAATTAAAGCAGGGGCGGACGAGGGGGGGGGGAGGGGCACAGGGGGCACGTCCCCCCCCCCCCACCGAAAAAAAAAAAAAAAAAAGAAGAAAAAAAAAGGTTTTTCTATGCTGATTCTATGACCATTTCTAAGTTCAAATGGCACCAGATGGCACCATTTTGCTTTTTTGGGCAAACATTTTTTCCGGGGGGGCATGCCCCCGGACCCCCCTAGCAAATTCGGGCGCTTTGCGCCCATCACATTCACTTTCGATTCAAAGTGCCCCCCCCCTTACAAAGCAACTGATCCGCCCCTGTAAAGTACACTATAGTATTGATGAACTGGATTCTTAACTCTTTCTCATGAACATTTACTTACAAACAGATTGTCCACAGCAGCTAGTTGTTGTTGTTCCCAAGTGGTGCGAGTTCGACCCTGGGTCGGGGCGTAAGCAATTTTCTTCCCCCTTTCCTAGCCCAGGTGGTGGGTTCAAGTGCTAGTCTTTCGGATGAGACGAAAAACCGAGGTCCTTTCGTGTACACAGTCACTACATTGGGGTGTGCACGTTAAAGATCCCACGATTGACAAAAGTCCTCCGAAAACGGCGTATGGCTGCCTAAATGGCGGGGTAAAAAACGGTCATACACGTAAAATTCCACTCGTGCAAAAAACGTGGGAATTTCAGCCCACGAACGCAGAAGAAGAAGAAGAAGATTGACAAAAGAGTCTTTCCTGGCAAAAATGTATAGGCATAGATAAAAAAATGTCCAGCAAATACCCGTGCGACTTGGAATAATAGGCCGTGAAAAGTAAATATTCGCCGTAATGGCTTGAGATTTACTGGCCGATGTGAATGCGTGATATATTGTGTAAAAAATTCCATCTCACACGGCAGAAATTAATATGTAAAGCGCTTTGAGAACGTCAAGCGCTATGTAAATCTCCCATGTACATTACATACTTTGTTGTCCCATTGCTGGGAAATTCGGGTCACTTCCTGCCACTGGAAAGCTAGCAGCAACGGAGTCGCCCAGGTGTGTGCGTACTTAGGCGTAATGAGCCACATGCACTTCTCGCAGAATGACTGAGATCTTTTGTGTGCCTCAGTGGTGACAGGGGAGTGGAAAATGGATACTGTCTCTGAGTCTGCAAATTAAGTTGACCCATGTCCATCCCAGCCAGGATTTGAACACATGACCCTTGGGTCACCAGTCTGGTGCTCCACCATCACAGCCACCAGTGGGGAATAGAGATGAGAATGAGCCTTTTATTTTCAATGGGTAACATTTTCACCCTTTGAACCCGCAGGATTAGAGACTTTGAGCCTGTTCTAAACTTTGATAGACTAAAACGGCACACTCAGATAAAGAAAATTAAACATTGTAAATACTCTGAGAGAGAGAGAGAGTGGGAGAGAGAGAGGGAGAGGGAGAGAGAGAGAGAGAGAGAGAGAGGGAGAGAGAGAGAGAGAGAGAGAGAGAGAGAGAGAGAGAGAGAGAGAGAGGGAGAGAGAGAGAGAGAGGTTTGATGATACAACAATACAAGAAGAGCAAACGCTCGATCGAGTCACTTTCGCAGTTCTGAATATTATATGAGGCATCAGATGGACAGGAAGAAATTGCTATTCACAACACAATGAGTCACGTTCACATAAAATTTGAGCCCGGTCACTTTTATAGTTTCCGAGAAAAGCCCAACGTTAAGTTGTGTGTTGCCTAACAGAAAAGGCTAGTTATCTCCCTTGTTTTTCTGATAACGTTCGTAAAAGGCTACAGATGTAAATACTTTGATGTAAAGAATAATCCTACAAAGTTTCAATCACATCCGATGAACTTTGTCAAAGATATAAAATGTCTAATTTTTCCTTTGACGCTGACCTGTGACCTTGAAAAAGGTCAAAGGTCAACGAAACCATCGTTAAAGTGTAGAGGTCATTGGAGGTCACGACTAAACAAAATATGAGCCCGATCGCTTTGATAGTTTCCGAGAAAAGTCCAACGTTAAGGTGGTGTCTACGGACGGCCGGCCGGACAGACTAACACTGACCGATTACATAGAGTCACTTTTTCTCAAGTGACTCAAAAACGGCACACTCAGACAAACAAAAAAACTTAACATTGTAAATACTCTGTTCACAAAAGAGAGAGAAAGAGAGAGAGAGAGAGAGAGAGAGAGAGAGAGAGAGAGAGAGAGAGAGAGAGAGAGAGAGAGAGAGAGAGAGAGAGAGAGAGAGAGAGAGAGAGAGAGAGAGAGAGAGAGAGAGAGAAAGACGTTTGACGATACAACAATAACAACAAGGAATATATAAAGCAACCTCAAGGTGTTTTTGTTTTATTTCATTTTAATATATATCATAAAAAGACCCTGGAATAAAAATACCATAACGTTGCCCACATTGATTTCAGAATCTCTTGAACACAACCACAACCTCCAAGTCATCATGAAAATAAGCAAACATGCACATTCAAAAATCCAGTTATAAAAATCTCACACATTCCTTTCAATGAGGATATATTGTTTAAAAAAAGATAATGTGATAATAAACACATCAAAATGAAATCTGCTAAGCCTTATCTTTACTGGTGTTTTTTTTAAGTACAAATTATGCCGTAGTACATAACAGTTTCATACTCAAAACAAGTAGGTTTGTTTGTTTGTTTATTTGTTGCTTAACGTCCAGCCGACTACGCAGAGCCATATCAGGACGAGGAAGGGGGGGATGAAGGGGGCCACTTGTCAAGCGATTCCTGTTTACAAATGCACTAACCCATTACTTGTGTCCCAGCAGGCTTTAGTAAAACTAAATTAATACCTACTGGAAGATTACCAGTTTCCAGTATGTTAAAATAGGCTTAACCTATCTACTGCTGGACTTACATCAGAACACTAACAGATTAAACTATACATGAATCGCGAGACAAGCGGCAAGAGAAGAGATTTTTGGAAAAAATACAGGTGAATGAGCAAGAAGGCATAAAAAAGAAAAGAATTCATGAAGAAAAAGAGAGCATGACAGGAAAGAGGAACCAAAAATCTACCTAACAGCAAACTAGAAAGCTCCTGCGGTTCCAAAAACAGGAGGGGCCTTTAATTTCATAACCGCAGTGCCCCACTGCGGGAAAAACAAGTAGGTAAGCAAGCAAGCTAGCAAGCAGACAAAGAGCAAACAATCAAACCAAAACCAAATACCAGACAAAAATATATACCGTATTTTTGGTACTATAAGGCACTGCCCTGTTAAGGGCGCAAATACCCCCACTTTTAAGGTTAAAATGAGGAAAACTCACAATAGGCGCTTCCAGTTTATTGGCCGCAAGTCAAAGGAAGAATACAGAGCGGAAATATTGTTGCTTCTTTGGAATACATTGTGGCTACCCTGTTTGAGCAAAAACTGCAATCTTTCTCTCTAGCATTTAAGTAAAGGAAGAATAAGCAGTTTGATAATGGTTTGAACACACACCCATGGCGCACACACACACAGAAGAAATAAAGAGAAACAGACAAGAAGAACAATGAAAAAATATGTTGATCTGTATTGTTTGAGCATTAGCCTACATTTGCAAGAGTAGCAAATGTTTCAGCTGCAAGTTATTATCATTTTTCAAGTCTCCTTTTGAAAATCTAAAATTAGCTTGAAAAAGCAACACTACAAAATGATTATTTCATATTTTTCAACTTGAAATTCACTTGAAATTAACATGATATGGAATGTATAAGTCAGGTGGAATGGAATTCTGCATCCAAGCAAATCATGTACAGGTGTAAAGTATACAAACACAATCAGTAAGCCCTGCATTCAAACACAGTACATGAGCAAGAAAACTCCCTGTAAGAATCTGTCTCTGAAACACTTGTAGAGCCCATAAAAATCCCAATTGTTTCTGGAAATCGTCCATTATACAGGCAAATGATTAATCAGCATACAAGCTTGTAATTGGCAGGCGTACTGATCTTCCAAAATAGTGAGACCATTTATGTCCATAAGACTGATACAATGTAATATGATAAGGAATAAAAGACAAGAGGCGAAGCCATCAAGGCTCACGTAAGAAATCGACAAACAGTAACACAAACTCAATCACTCCGTCACACATACACACACACACACACACACACAGAAAGAGAATAGGTGAAACTGTGCAAGAAAGCGAGACACTAGATCTAGATCTGTCTGTCTGCATGTACACTAGTTTCGGCCCGCTCAAAATAATAATGACCGAGACTTTCAGTACTTCCTTCGCGTGACGTCTAACCCTCTTACGTCATAATGTGACGTCAATGTAATGTGACGTCTTCAAATGTTAGAGTTTCTACCACAGACAAACACACGCACAAACACACACACACACACGCACACACACACGCACGCACAGACAGACAAAGTTACGATCGCATAGGCTACACTTACGTGAGCCAAAAAACAACACTCCCTATGACGACATGAGACCGTCTTCCAGACATGTTCTTGATCATATCAAGACTGATCATATCTGTGATATCTTGAGCTCTGAGAATAAATAAATCCCTAAAATCTAAAATGGTGTTGTTCTTCCCTTCCCACAGTAGCTGCTTAACACATATATTCAATCTAACCCCAAATAAAAGTTAAGTACAATAATGTCACTAAATGTTCAGCAGATTTAAAACAAACTGATGCAAGCCAAAGAAAGTATATTTGAGGTACATTGTATATGTTACAAGTTTTAAGTATAAATCGCTGGTGTCATTCTAAAAAAACAAAACGAAACTAACTACAAAAACAAACATCGGTGTGTTATTTTTCTAAATAACAAATACTGATTTCATTTGAACAATTAGAACAAAAAGCATCAAACCAGATGTTTAAAATGACACCAGTAGCAGCAGTTGTACACTGCTGCATGAAGATTAATGTGCATGTAATATAAAACACTTCATCAAGAAAAAGTTCAGAGTTGAACCATCAAACTTGTTGTATCACTTTCCTCCCAGATCCTTTCACTGCAAGCAGTCAGAAGCAATTCTTCAGTTTGTTTTATAAACAAATGGAGAACAAACAAAAAAACAAATAGAATAATAAAACATTAGCACCACTTTTTGTATCTCAATTTAACAGTTTCTAACTAAAACAATTGGAGTAGAGAAAAGTCAGGAAGCTTTTCTTCAAGAAGAAAGAACTGTCAGTTACCTACCCAGGGTTTGCTATTTTGTATGGCTATCTTGCAAACTTTATATATTTATATAGAAATCTAAACAACAAAGTGACTGTGGTAAGATGAACAAAGTTAAAAAACAAAGGATTACTGTACTCACCGATACAAAGACGACACAAGACGATAACGAATTTTCGCTTCCATCAGGAAAAACAAGAACACAAAAGACAACAAAAAGCAGACGCAACACGGAACGAACAAGGTTTGAAAGAAAATGGAGGGGAAACATGCAAAAAGGGGAAGGAACTCTAGGAACGGAAATGAATGAAAGGGGAGAGAAGTGGTTGGATGATGTCAAGGGCACAGGCATACAGACTAAAAGTAATACACATTTATAAAGGAGGGGGGGGGAGAAAGGGGAAAAAAAGGGGGGGAAACACACGCACGCACGCACACACACACACACATAACACACAAAACCAAACACATAAACACATTTATATAGGCTAGGGTCAACCACAGAGGAAAAAGTCTGAACATTTTAGTGTCAATTTTGAGGGGACATATGCCAAAAAGACTGCTTTTAAACTTTCAGGATCAATGTACCATGCGTACGAACCAGTGCTATTTGAAAAGAAAACTCTGAGTATTTAAGAATTCATTCAGAAGTTACAGCTAGTACAAAAAGTGGTGCAAATATTTTGGTTGTTACCCTTTTTGTGATAGAAATTTGTTTGAAACTCATTCATGAACACTTCTGACAAACTGATACTCTTGCTTTGTCCTTCCCAAGGGCATGAGATCAAAATATATGTACATCATGGTTTGCCAAAAGACAAATTAAAATCAAAAATTATGCAGTGACGTGAACTCAACCAAAATCAAGTGAGTATAACTATGGAACAGATCTCAGCAACACGGTAAATTGTGCATGATTTTGTGCTTAGCACACATCCAAACATATACACACGGACACACACAAGTGATTGTTGAACACACACACACAACACACACACACACATTGTATTAAATTGTACAAATTGGTCATACAGACATAAGACTTATAAGAACTGGAAAATGTTTCCAACAAGTTCTACAAAGAAAGTTTGACTTCACCATGGATTAAAATGCCTTGTTTTCCCGGAAAACATATAATTTTTTTGTCCTTGAGTAATCATATCTCCCATTTCAGAGTGCAGAGAAAGAGATCACATTCTATGTCAAAACAGTTGAAGCAGAAGACCAAGTTATAAGAGTGACACAGAAAAAAATCATACACAAATTCTGTATTATCCTTACGTCAGTGATTGTGCTGTAACCGTTGTCCAAACCGGTATTTCATGACGGGCACAGAACCCATTCAAACCGATTTCGCGTAATGGGCAGCGTTTTGCCGAAAACGCGTAAAGGCTTCTAAAAATTTGCCCATTTTGCAAAATCAGCAGCCACTTTTTGGTTTTAAAGTTCTCAAATGCCTGGGATATCATCACACTTAGACAACTAGATACTCGAATGGATAGATATTGCAATAATCAATAAGTAATGGCGAGTTATTGCAAAAAGTGTCGTTTTTGTGCATTTCCGGAGTTATGCTCGACACAGACAAACATAGACCATAAAAAATATAGTAGGGAGGTAAAGCAATGTTAATTCAATGTTCTGGTGACACAAAAAGTAACAGACTGACTGTCGCTTTTGCAAAATGGGCTAATTTTAGAAGCCTTTTTGCATTTTCGGCAAAACGCTGCCGATTTCACATAATTCGGCACGACATACATATTTATAGTCTGGAGAAAGCAGGGTCTTAAAAAGGGATGAAGTCTTAAATTGTCTTAAAAGGGAGGTTCTACTGTATTTTGAGCATTCTGCTGGTAAAATACTGAAAATTTCCGGTTAACATGATCCTTCCTCATGTGTTTTCCCAATGCTGATGGTGTTTGTTACATGGAGAGAAAATGTCTTTCGTTATGTCAAAACAGATAAATACAAAGCAAGCACCATTTTGCTGAAGTGACACAATGTATATCGTGACTTATGCTGATTGTTGAAAAATCTTTGACGTATACATTAAGCATAAATGTACAAAAATGAACAGATATCTAATACATATTCATCATTCTGTAGCATACATTTGTCCCAGCAAAAGTGTGACAGGAGCTACATGTAGCCATCTTTATCAGAAAAGGTAAATTCCACTGCCACTGGCCGGAGCTTGAAAAATGCTTCTGCACAATACTCAAATTAATCACTGACGAACTGACCCAGTCAACTGGAAAATTAAAATTAGCTACCTGAAGTAAACTCCTTTGAAAAGGCATTCACTATACATACAACAGAGAGTCACCATAACCAGCACACAAAACCTGCATAGCAGACATGATGTATACTTAACTCATTGTCTCTCAGGTACGGATATATCCGTACCCACTCATATGGCGCTATCTGACCAGGTACGGATATATCCGCTCAGACTGTTAGCTTCAGTCGCTTACTGTAACGTCAATCTAACGCCTGCATTCCAGCGTGTTGATACACAGTTACTAAAATTCTGAGTGACCTGCTGCTGCACAGCTGGTCTCCTCAAAAAACAACTTGGTCAACATAGGTGGGGTAGAAAGTGTTAAGTATACATCTCAGTGTACAGGCGTACTAACACAGTGGGAACATTTAAGTACAAATTAAATTAATCTCATCGGCATTATTTTCCCTTCCATCACCTTTTCAACAAACCATCATACAGTGGAACATCCCTCATAAGACCTCTAAAAATCTGAGAAGAACTGGTGTTAAAAAAGGAGGGAGTCTTAAAATGGAGGTAAATTTACAGACTATGAAGATATTAGCATCTTGGGAAACAAGATCTTAACACTTTCTCCCCCACCTATGTTGACCAAGGTTTTTTTGGGCCGAGACCAGCTCTGCAGCAGTAGGTCACTCAGAATTGTAGTAACTGTGTATAAACTGTGTAACAACACAATGGAATGCAGGCGTTAGATCGACGTTACAGGAAGTGACTGTGTGTACGGATATATCCATACCAGGTCAGATAGAGCCATATGGGTGGGTACGGATATATCCGTACCAGGTCAGTTAGAGCCATTTGGGTGGGAACGGATATATCCGTACCAGGTCAGTTAGAGCCATATGGGTGGGAACGGATATATCCGTACCAGGTCAGTTAGAGCCATATGGGTGGGAACGGATATATCCGTACCAGGTCAGTTAGAGCCATATGGGTGGGAACGGATATATCCGTACCTGGTCAGTTAGAGCCATATGGGTGGGTTCGGATATATCCGTACCTGGTCAGTTAGAGCCATATGGGTGGGTGCGGATATATCCGTACCTGGTCAGTTAGAGCCATATGGGTGGGTGCGGATATATCCGTACCTGGGAGACAATGAGTTAAAAGGAAGGGAGTCTTAAATCAGGGGGTCTTTCTTTCTTTATTTGATGTTTAACGTCGTTTTCAACCATTCAAGGTTATATCGCGACGGGGAAAGGGGGGAGATGGGATAGGGGAAAGGGGGGGATGGGATAGAGCCACTTGTTAATTGTTTCTTGTTCACAAAAGCACTAATCAAAAAATTGCTCCAGGGGCTTGCAACGTAGTATACAATATATGACCTTACTGGGAGAATGTAAGTTTCCAGTACAAAGGACTTAACATTTCTTACATACTGCTTGACTAAAATCTTTACAAACATTGACTATATTCTATGCAAGAAACATTTAACAAGGGTAAAAGGAGAAACAGAACCGTTAGTCGCCTCTTACGACATGCTGGGTAGCATCGGGTAAATTCTTTCTCGTCCCAACCAATATGGGACTCCCCCTAACCCGCGGGGGGTATCAGGGGGTCTTAAAAGGGGGGTTCCACTGTATAACTTTTTAAAATCTTGATCAAAACCTTCAAAGATATATCGAAACCGAAAAGCACGCTGTCATCTGACCAAACCCTTTGCCATACATTTAACACACAGAGAGAGAAAGACACTTGCAAGTATCACAGTAGGTCACCCTATGTCTGTTGTATACTAATAGAAGACGTTCGTAAATGAATCAGTTGTAAACTGTGCAAAATAATTATTACCCCAACTTTCGTACCCCAACTAAATCATTCATTCCTGTGTCATTGAGGATTTTGTGACCCCTGTAAAAAAATCTTTGGCTCGAAAAGAGTGCCAGATAGCCAAGTGAAGTGCCTTAAATGACAGAAAGTTGGAATGAAATAACACGGCTGTAGTATTATAAGACAGTATGCCTGTTGTTAGTTGTTTAATTTGTTGCCCCACAGTCTGTGTTACATCTTCGTTCTGTTTTACATCTGTATGCTTTTATGTGAGTTCTGTTTTATTGTCAGACTTTTTATGTGTAACTATGTGTCTATTACTTATCTTACGTGTTTTTTCCATCTTTTTAGAAACAATTTTTGTAGATTATCTTCTATAACTATAAGTGGTCGTTGTCTATGAATTGCTTTTAATGCTTGTATGTTATTTATTTCGAAAACACTTTTTCAATATGTAAAATGGTACATTTTAATGTCTAATGTAAAGCGCCATGAGACTGCCATTTGGCGGTGAACAGTGCTATAAAAGAATGTTTTATTATTATTATTATTATTTGTTTGCTTTAGCTGGGGTACAAAGGTTTTTGTTATAATTTTGTTGCACAGTTTAGTGTGTATTGGCTGTGCACTGTGAAAGAATTGCACTCCTAAAAAAATACAGTGAGGCAAATACGTGTGCACCTTTAATCAGTAGAGACAATCGATCATAGCATCATAGTGAATAACAAGCTCCCTTCAATATGATGCTCTTTTCTGTCAAAAATACGCTCATCATAACTTTTCAACTGTAATTTCTCATGCTTGAGATTATAAAGTTAGTTTGAATTGATTTGATTTGATCGTTGCTGGATATTCACTAATGCCTAGGCCCTGATCACTCCCAACCACTAATCGGTGGCCATGCAGCCACGCTTGCCTCACTGTTCCAAAGGGGACTAACTCTTCCACAGACATAAAAACCCTGACAGTTATTTCCAAAATTATCTACCTCACTTTGAACCACCATCTAAATTTCCTTTTTCTAAGCCTGAGGGCTCTGCCTTTCTCTGTTTTTCCAAATAATCATTGCAACAGCAAAACTTTCTCAGCAACGGAAAATTATCCTGAACACATTTTGGCTGAGAGCCGTACATGTTAATTCGACTGATGCCAGGGGTGACGATGTAACGATAGCTGGAGAAGTTGCGAAAGTTGGCCATGATGGTAGCCTCATAGAGGGCGCCACAAGGACTGGTTTCTATCTGAAGCTGGTAGTGAACCACATCTAGGTCAGCTTCCTTGCTGAAGTTTGCCTCGCGTTGATCTTCGTCCTTGGACTTGCGGAACTTGAGCACCTGTCAAACACAAAAAGTACATGAAAGAACAAACAAAACAATACCCAAACTTCTGCATCTATCCGCCTTAATTATTGTGCCGAATAAAGAGTCAAGTTTAAAAACGGAAACTACCGTATTTGACGGATTACAAGACGCACCGTTTCATAAGCCGCACCCCCGACTTTTAACAAAAAAATTGGGACGAGCCACGTATAGGCCGCGACACTATATTAGCCGCCGTCGAAAAAAATATAATCAGATCGTGTCAATCAATCAAAACAACCAGGCAAACGAAAGTACGGTATTTGGCGAAATCGGCTCCGAGAATAAACAAGTGAAACAAAGAAGAAAAGTGAAAAAGTTTGAAGAAAAATATCACACACACAATTTGTAACCAACACACACATGTAGTCCCGCCCGGAATAAGCTTTTTTTGGATGATTTACGACTTTTGCGCACATTTCGAGCAGACGAAAACACAACATGGCGGCTCTCGCTCCTCCAGCTATCGCGAGACACAAAAAAACGAAATCTCGCGCGCGCAAGATCCTGATACATCCGGTGTTTCTCTGTACGCTATCTTGTCACGACAAACGAAGATTCGCGAAAGAAAGAGAAAAGCGCCGAGTCTAGAGTAGAGAGCTAATAAAGTACCGGTAATCGCTAATCGAGCGAAATGAAAATCCGCGGCGACTTCCATTAGGTGAATGCTATTCAAGTTTAGGTCACGTTTTAGCCGCATCTTTTTATAAGCCGCAATGTGTAAGACCTTGTTTTCTCAGAATGTCAGTTTATAACCTCTGTAAATTTACCCCCATTTTAAGCCAGGCCCCTCTTATATGTGTAATACCTTGTTTTCTCAGAATGTCAGTTCATAACCTCTGTAAATTTACCCCCATTTTAAGCCCCCCTCTTATATGTGTAAGACCTTGTTTTCTCAGAATGTCAGTTCATAACCTCTGTAAATTTACCCCCATTTTAAGCCCCCCCCCCCCCCCTCCTCCCTTTCAAGACTTGATTTTCTCAGATTTTTGGATGTCTTAAAGGGAGTTCCAATGTTTTACTTGAGCACAGCCACACCTACCTGTTCATTAGGGATGACCACCTGAGCGTTGTGAACTTTGACCAGGTGTAGCTGAGCGCACTGCTGCCTGCGCTGTTCAGTTTGTGCGTTCAGGTACCACATCAGCTCCTTGGCCGCTGCTTTCACAAACTCCTCACCGGTATCCACGGTAACCTGGTGCAGACAGGAACACCAGTGCATGCTGATGCCAGCATCTTCGCAGGTACGCCCAACAGGTATCTTTTTCAAGAGGCTGATACTGCGAGCACCTGCCCGAACCTGGTCGTCGGCGCGCGACAGATTCAGAATGTCCAGCAAGGTTTCGTGGATGTCAAAGGGCGTGGAGAGGCGCTGCGTGTTGGTCACGAGGTTTTGATGCAGGTGGGGGTACATCTGTCGGAACTTGTGCGGGAACACAAAAGACATCATCGGCAGTCTCTCCTCGAGTTTTCCCTGAATGGTGTAACGCACCTTGCTGTAACGCGCCCCGTGGTCACCGAACACAATCAACACAGTCTCCTCCAACACCTTCCCCTGCTTCAGGCGCTGAAGCATGGCGACAAGCTCATCGTCAATGTACTCAGAGGGGTTATTGTCTGCGTGCGTCAGCTCTCCGTGAAACCCGAATGCAAACCTGGAGACGTTGTGATACTTGACAAAGAAATCTTCCAGATAGCGCAGCATGAAGTGATGATGGGCCGTGTCTCCCGTGCAGAATCGTTCGCTGTTGTGACGCAGGCTGCTTTCCCACACCGCCTGCCAGAACGGACGCATGTAGTGGTCTGTCGGAGCGTTCTGGAAACCGTTCAGACGTAGGTTGAAGGTTGATAAGCTCGGTTCATCTTCAGCAAAGAGTGTAGCATACCCGTTTTCTTCAAATCTTTTCCAGATTAGAGGATATTCATCCAACGTTGACGCATCGATTCTGGATATCCGTACTTCTGGCAGATCCATTTCCGTCATTCCTAAAAGAGGTGCAAGAAAACACTGTTGTAAAGAGAGCAATACAAGATCCAAAAGTTAAACAAAAAACACACTGTATACAAAAACACTAATTAACAAGAAACTGAGAAAAATGTAACTGTAAAACATAAAGAAAAACACCAGTTGGACCAAGAACACCTGTGCTCTCTGCAAAGTGACTGTCCTCATCTCCATACAGGTGATTTCTACTGCGAAACAACTAGTGTAAGTATGCTGCACACTTCACTTTTATCACAAAGAAAACACAAACAAACCAACAAATACAAGCAACAACCAAAATCACTTTACTATACAACTTTCAAATTCAAAATGAAAAATTGTGATGAAATTTCTCTTAAAGCGTCTTATCAAATGTGGACATTTTTACCCACCTGCCTCCATTTTTACTTGCCAGAAATAAGTGTTACTTGTCTGTGCCATTATGCTTTTAAAATGCCAACGAAAAACATGGTCATATTCTATTTCTTATTTATTTTTTAAATTCATTTTACGACAGTGGACCCACTCCTCTCCTTTTAGAATTGTATTTTGAAACTCTGGTCTTCTTCTTCTTCAGCGTTCCAGAATTGTTCTGGTTACGTGTGAGCTCGTTTGCCCATTTGGGTTCACCACACTATACTCTGAGAGCATAGTCAGCTTCACTCCGCTTTCGTTGAGTAGACATGCTGGTTATTTTTGTGTTTCCATAACCCACCGAACTCTGACATGGATTACAGGATCTTTTCCGTGCGCACTTGGTCTTGTGCTTGCGTGTACACACGAAGGGGGTAAAGTCACTAGCAGGTCTGCACATAAGTTGACCTGGGAGATCGGAAAAATCTCCACTCTTAACCCACCAGGCGGCAGCGACCGGGATTCGAACTCACGACCTCCCGATTAGGAGGCTGATGTCTTGCCACTGCGCCTGTCGGAACTCTGGTCTAAAAGCAGGAGTCTGAAATTAGGCCAAAAACAAAAATAGGTCTGTTTACGGTAACCCGACCGACCCTAGTTTTTTCGCGCGACCCTGGACTTTTTTTTTGGCATTTGGGGAAGAAAAAGAAAAAAAAATCTTGTTTTTTGGGCAAAATAACGTAAAAATATGGTTTTTTTGGGGGGGAAAAAAAAAAAAAAAAAAAAAATCCCGACCTACCGACCCTATTTTTTTGGCCTATGTTACCGTAAACAGACCTTTTTTTTTTTTTGGCCTTACATTTACAGAAGTCTCATCTGCTTTTGGGTCTAAAAATAGGGCCTACAAAGGCAGGGGAACCTCCCTTTTATGACCTCAAACAAACCTGAGAAATTCAGGTCTTATAAAGGAGGGAGTCGTAAAACAGGGGTACATTTACAGAAGTTATGAAGAGAAAAACTGAAAAAGCAAGGTCTTAAAATGGGGGAGGGCTTAAATTTGGAGGTCTTAAAAGGGGGGTTCCACCGTAACCAGAAAAACTTATCTTCTTCACATAATCACCCCACCTGTCAACATCGGAATGATGGCAGCAGTTGTGGCATCTCCTACGATGTTGTAGTTTTCTAAAATAGCTGCTCCCAGATCGTCCTTTAAATACTTGTACGTCTTGGGCAGCTTGCGTTCGTAACACAGATGTGACATGGAGTCGAGAGCGAACATGAGCACGTTCAGTTTCATAGGTTGTTGCTTGGAGTTAGACGCTGCCTGAATTTTTGAAATTCGCTGAAAAACCTGCGGCTTTGGTTGAAGCTGCACCAACAGCTGATCAAAGTCACTCTCTTCCCTATCAGGGTTGACAAAGTCGTCATACTCCCACAAGCCATCAGCCTCATGCCAGCTGTTGTAATAGTTGTCGAAGATGCTGGGTACGTTCTCTTCAGCTTGGCTATTTTCCTCTTCTTTATGTTGCGCCACTTTTTTTTCTACTTTTGAAGGGGTCTCTTCGTCACTGGCGTGTCCATCTTCCGCTTTTGTTTCATTGACACTGCCCTCGAATTCATGGTCTTCTTCCAGCATTCCTTCCCGTTTCTTCTCTTGTTCTTCAAGCATTTGTTTTTCTTCCAGGGTGGTCTTCAACACGCACCGTATGCGAACAAAGTCACTGTTGATGCTGGCGTTGAAAGGAGCGGTGTCTACCTCCACAGGCTTTGCATAAAATTGCACAGTATCGTCCGCTCTCTCAATTTTGTAAAAGGAGCATTTTCCAATTAGTGATGGCTCTCGGATCACAGAAGTGTTCAACATTAACATTCCCTTGTGTGAGAAGAACATACCATTTCCTGTACAGTTCAACAGTGGCATGCTGTGATATGCAAACTGGTTTGTGTCATGCTTTAAGTCAAGCTTGGGGTGAATGCATCGCGGCTGCTCTAGAGCTCTGCCCTTTCGCTGTCTCATCTGCTTTTGTAAAATCCTGGAGAACTCCGACACACGCTTTTTATGTTCAACCTCCTCAGGGCTCAGAGTCCTTGCAGCAGCATCATGACATAAGTGGCGGTTAGACTCCATCTCCCTGTGTCTTAACGGAGACATAGAGGACACAATAACATCGTCCAGGCACATGTTAATCCATATCACCATGACGCCGAAAAAGGTCACCCCCAGGAACAAGCGCTTCCCAGGTGATCGTGGGATTCGGTACATGAACGACAAAATCTTTGTCTGCCAATTGTTTGCGGCGGTTCTTGTTGCCATGGCACCCAGGTAAGCCTCTGCAATACCTCTCAAACCAGGGAAACCTGCACGCAAACATAGTACATCATGATCACATATAAAAGGAACAATTAAAGGTAAATAGAAGTAAAGATTCTCAGATTGTTTTACTGTTGTTAATGACAGAAGAGAACAAACAAACAAATTAAAGCAATAGTACATGTAGTTTTTTGTTTTTTAATTGAAATTATGAATTCTGTTATCTAATGAGCACAAAGTCTTCATTGTTGCTGTTCGCACAATGAACTTACCCCCCCCCCCCCCCCTCCCCCCAACAACTAAAGCGCCTAAAACACAAAGCATAGCTATATACTCAATTCATCAAACAAGGCTTAAGCACATACTGCCCTCCTACCTGAATTTAAGTTCTCCATTCTGATATATTATTTTAGCAAGTTATTTCAATATTTTCCTTTGGCTAAATTAAGATTTTTTATTTTTTAAAATTTTTTTTATAACTTATTCAGCCACAAATATAAACATATTCTACATACATAAAAAGCAAATAAGCCTACAAAACCGCTCCAGTCCAACCATATTCCGCGTACACAATCATTACTTCCATCCCCATTTTGAAATATCGCAACAACAGACTTCCAGATACATAACACGATCATATGTGTTCTCTGTTTGCAAGTTTGTCCAGTGTCTTGTCCCCACATAAAGCATATTAACTCTACCTGTCCCAAGATAGGCCAAATGGTTCTAAGAGGACGTTAAAACTAGTTATCATCATCATCACAATGAACTTAGCATTTATCGTGTTTCATACATTGAATTTTCTGGGAATTAGATATCAACCGCACTGATGTTGACAACATGAAAGCCCCTGTTACATGTACGTTACACAAATTATTTCATGTGTGTTCCTGTCAAGGTTAAGACAATTATCTTATCTTATTCGTCTAGACACTTTTACTGGGTACTACTTGTCTCCGAAAACCCCATCTAGACTAACTAAATCTATCTTCCAAGTGAAGTATTGGACATGCCTGTGAAAAGTATAAGCCTGATTCATGCTACATGCACCCTTATATTTGTGTTGAGAGCCGGATTTTTGACGAAATCGATGCAACAATTTCAGTGCAAGGGAGGTAACTCTTGTTACTCGAAAGCACAAGTATTGATGACGTCGTGTGATTAGTGCTTCCGCTCCTTCGTAAATCCTCGCACAAACACGAAAATAAAGCCATGATTGGTGAAAGTTGCAAATATAAGTCACGATTGCAAACAATTATGTAACAAAACACAATCTAAGGACGAATTTTCTTAATTTCTGATGAGGTTTTCGGGGGTTTTCGGAAGTTTTCGGGGGTTTTCGGAGACAAGTAGTACCGCTTTTACTTTCTAATCTCAGGCACATGTAGGTCATCTCAGGCATATGTGGGTCGTCTTGACATAAGAAAAGTTCAAACAGTTTCTGAAAAGTCAGATAGCATGCATGCATGCCCACTGAGATTGTTTGCAAACTGACAAGCTCTGCCCTGACCTCACATCTTGGGAAGAAGTCATATGTATGGAACAGATGGTGTGACTTAATTCATGTGACATAATAATGTATTAATCAATAGTTTATTTTTTATATCAGGCACATCAAGAAAGAAAGCTGTTCCCCTTGTCACGCATACACACACACACACTCTCTGACATCCCCCTCTTTCAAAGAGGGCTCATGTGCAATGGATAGCGACGTCACTTTATGTGATACCCCCCGCGGGTTAGGGGGAAGAATTTACCCGATGCTCCCCAGCATGTCGTAAGAGGCGACTAACGGATTCTGTTTCTCCTTTTACCCTTGTATAGAATATAGTCAATTTTTGTAAAGATTTTAGTCAAGCAGTATGTAAGAAATGTTAAGTCCTTTGTACTGGAAACTTGCATTCTCCCAGTAAGGTAATATATTGTACTACGTTGCAAGCCCCTGGAGCAAATTTTTGATTAGTGCTTTTGTGAACAAGAAACAATTGACAAGTGGCTCTATCCCATCTCCCCCCTTGCCCCGTCGCGATATAACCTTCGTGGTTGAAAACGACGTTAAACACCAAATAAAGAACGAAAGATTTTATGTGATGTATTAATCAATATTTGTTCATGTCAGACACGGACTGAGAAAGAAAGCTCTTTACATTCTTTCTCTCTCTCTCTGTCACGCACGCAAGTGCACCACCAATCATACCTAGGCAAACGAAACATAACATTCAAAATTTAATCCAAAAAAAAACCAATCAACAATTATTTAAGTACGAATTTCCCAGTTAATTACTCTTGCAGTTACAACAGACACCAACACACCCACACCACACTAACTCACTCACTTCTAGCTCACAAACACAATCACAATTTTCAACAAAATACAACCACTTAAAGTAGTAGACGTAATACCCTGGCTACACATGATGTTCGATTAGTTTCCCGTCTAGAAGACAAGAAGTTCACACGATTTCGCTCCGAAATCTCAGCTGAAATGCATCGTCCTTACGACGAGAGGAAAACAAGTTCGTAAATTGTCCAGCGACAATATGATAGGAGTTCTCGTGGTGACGAACCACGCCAAGTGACGCACACTTTTCCCAACTCCCAACCATTCGATGATCGTCCGAACGACGAAGAGACCGATGACCACGTGGCGACGAGCCACGTATCCTCAAGGTGATACACACACCCTTAACCAGAACCAGCTACACCACAATGGTGAGGCGTGATGCTGGTGACAAGAAGACTCCATACGCTGGATACTTCCCCAGGCCATCCCCAAAGCTCCAAGGCAACCAGTCGTCGAGATCCCCGACAGGACAGTAGAGTGCACAGGTAAGCACCCATAAGCCTCAGCCTTACACGAAGGAAACATCCCTCGATGATGCGGTGGCGACGTGCCATCCGCAAGACGCTGCATCCCCGCAGCAGGAGACTGGTACCACTGCCAGCCAAGCTCCAGCCCTCCAACGACGAGCCATGGAGTTGGCGAGACCCCCGACAGGACAGTAGAGTGCCGAGGTAAGCACACATAAGCCCCCATAAGCCTGGAAAAGAACTCGGCTTTTGTCAGGTTCGCACATGGGTTATATGAAATAACCCAACCTCCATACACAACCATATCACAATTATAATATCAATGCAGGAAAAAGTCCCGTTCCATATTGTATCAAAACACGGTTCACAATTTAGCTCCGCTAAAAATGGCGAGCCATACGTCTACAAAGCCGACAATAAGCAAAACAAGCAAACAAGCAAAACGGCACAAGCAAAACAATCAACGCCGACCTATGCTTTAAACATTTCAGGTTAACTTAGCAAAGAAACCATGCATACACGTGGTCAAACAACAAGAGCGTGTTTTCTTCTAATTCTGTCGCTACCTTGTGTTAACAGAACGACTGACGTAGCAAAAACAGAACGAAACATAGCATACGGTCAATAAAAAACTACTATGAAACTGCAATACAAAGACTGTCCTAGTCTTCCTTATGCAAAAACGTAACTTACCCAAACGGCTTATGAAACTGCTACCACCCATCCATCCACAACGAAATACTGGTGGGGTCTGCTACGTTTAGGTAACAGAACAACACCTCAAAGCCTTCCCACCCCACACCAAAAATCGTAATACACGTGAAAAAGAATGACACGGGGAACTCCACCCGCCGGTAACCTTCGCTCACACACTCCCAAAATACAGGTAACAGGTAACAGGTAAATCCCGTGACAAATTTTACACTACGCAGCCCTTTTTCTGTCACGGACCGTGACACTCTCACTCACAGTCACACACACACACACAGACACACCCGCACACCAAACATACACCAGTGATGGTGCTTATATTTGTTCAAACTGGTACACAAACTTTTATGATGACAACTATCCAGAAAAAAGGTAGGCTGGTCATTGGAACCAGTAAGAGTCCAACTCAGAGTACTGGTTTTGTTGTTTTACCAGCGAAAAAACAACCCGGTCGTTCTAAAAATCAACCAGTAGGTGCATACCGGCAGCTAATTATTTTCCGGTAAACGCCAATACTGATACACACATCACATAACTTTACCCTTTGGTGTAAGAAACCTACAGAGCTGTGTGAACATATCACCTGAAGGGAGAAAAAAACAAGTCGCGTAAGGCAAAATTACAACATTTAGTATTAAACAATGGCGACTGCACGTGAGAGGGAACAATAAAGAGACCAAAAAGCAATGTACTCACGTTAAAATGACGAACACGGAACGAATAACAGCGACGTTTCAACCTAAGGGTCTTCTTCAGGCACAAAAACACAAAAATACACACACAAAAAAGAAGAAAGACGATAGAACAAATGAAGAGAAGAATAACTGACAAAACAACTGCACTGCACAAACCAACAAATGACAAAGACCTTGTCATTTGTTGGTTTGTGCAGTGCAGTTGTTTTGTCAGTTATTCTTCTCTTCATTTGTTCTATCGTCTTTCTTCTTCTTTTTTGTGTGTGTATTTTTGTGTTTTTGTGCCTGAAGAAGACCCTTTGGTCGAAACTTCGCTGTTATTCGTTCCGTGTTCGTCATTTTAACGTGAGTACATTGCTTTTTGGTCTCTTTATTACAACGTTTAGTCAAGCTGTCGAACTAACAGAATGAAACTGAACTTACTGCATTTTTACAGCAAGAGCGTATACTTGTAGCATCGTCAGTCCACCGCTCGATGCAAAGGCATTGAAATTGACAAGAAGAGCGGGGTAGTAGTTGCGCTGAGAAGGATAGCACGCTTTTCTTTATCTCTATTCTTTTTAACTTTCTGAGCGTGTTTTTAATCCAAACATATCACATCTCCATGTTTTTGGAATCAGGAACCCACAAGGAATAAGATGAAATTGTTTTTAAATCGATTTCGGAAATTTTATTTTGATCATAATTTTTATATTTTTAATTTTCAGAGCTTGTTTTTAATCCGAATATAACATATTTATATGTTTTGGGAATCAGGAAATGATGTAGAATAAGATGAACGTAAATTTGGATCGTTTTAAAAACAAATTATTCTTTTTACAATTTTCAGATTTTTAATGACCAAAGTCATTAATTAATTTTTAAGCCACCAAGCTGAAATGCAATACCGAAGTCCGGCCTTCGTCGAAGATTGCTTGGCCAAAATTTCAATCAATTTGATTGAAAAATGAGGGTGTGACAGTGCCGCCTCAACTTTTACAAAAAGCCGGATATGACGTCATCAAAGGTATTTATCGAAAAAAATAAAAAAACGTCCAGGGATATCATTCCCAGGAACTCTCATGTCAAATTTCATAAAGATCGGTCCAGTAGTTTAGCTGGTCTGAATCGCTCTACACACACACACGCACAGACAGACAGACACACACACACACACACACACATACACCACGACCCTCATCTCGATTCCCCCTCTACGTTAAAACATTTAGTCAAAACTTGACTAAATGTAAAAAGTATGAACAGAAAAAACCCACTGTGCATTTGATCAATACTGTTTTTTCAGAAGACTACATGCAGGCTTATGGTTCCTTTGTCTCCTTTTTGCTTGACAGGCTAACATCTTTTTTTGTAAACTGATGAACAGAGAGATCGATCTTCACTAAATAGATATATCAGGCATGGGAATTCCAAAATAAAAAAAACTCTGAAAAAAGGCCAAGGTCCAAGGGAAAATGAATGTTAGCATTTTAGACCAATATTTTGATAGTTCTTGTGTAAGCAAATAAAGGACAGAGAGACAATAGTATGTATACATTTAATTTAATTGACCTTTTATTTTGCCGCGGACAATTTCTGATTTTCGCTGAAACGTATTTTCCTTTTCGCGGAAATCCGCGGACAATTCCCATGCCTGATATATAGCTCCTTCACCCCCCCCCCCCCCCTCTTGAAGCAAAATCTCAGGGCCAAAACAATGACATTGTTTGTGCTCTCCTAATTTACCTAGTGTGCAGACTGTAAAGCTGACTTTGACATCTTAACATAAACCTGATTAAAACACCGATAAAAAATATTAATTCACTGTTTGTTTGTGTGCTGCTCTACCTCCTAATAGGAATACCAGCTGACACATTGACAATCCAAGGTTTCCCACTGCTGTCACTTAAAGTGTCAGCTGTTATATACACATGCTCCACCACATGCTGGCAATTAAAGTTAAAGTTACTATACAGCTATTCGTTTGTACAAATACAAGTTTCATTGAGTTTCATGCAAGGAGTCAAAAACTGCAAATTTTGTACGAATTAATTTTTGACTGCCACTGGGCAGGTCTTCGTCGCCCTCGACCAGGCTCACATTAAGTCCTGTACGTGAACCAATTACGTCAAAAGCCTACATGGAAGTCTATTAGTCTCGGCGAGAGGGAGAATGCGTTCTGTTTTTAGTACTTTACGTCAAGACATTTTGTGTGATGACGTAAGAAAATTGTAAATGATGGTATGTAGGTCCATTTTGGCATACTGCACACAGCCTTCAGCCTCAGAACGTGTTCACGGGAAATGTTAATTACTATTTGGCGGCGGATGCGAACTGACAAACCGCATGCATGCAGTTTCGTTTGGCTGGCAGCACTAAAGTAAAGGTATGTGTAGGCATCTGTGAGATAGTTGTGGGAATTAAGCTCCTGGCTGTTTATATTGTAATCTGCAACAAAATGACAAATCTTTGCTCTCCAGGCTGTGACTTTAAACAATGCATTCCTTTGAAAGTGAAACTTTCAGTCTGCAGGACTGGGTGGCCGAGTGGTAACGCACTTGCGCTCGGAAGCGAGAGGTTGCGAGTTCGACCCTGGGTCAGGGCGTTAGCAATTTTTACCCCCCTTTCCTAACCTAGGTGGTGGGTTCAAGTGCTAGTCTTTCGGATAAGACGAAAAACCGAGGTCCCTTCGTGTACACTCCATTGGGGTGTGCACGTTAAAGATCCCACGATTGACAAAAGGGTCTTTCCTGGCAAAATTGTATAGGCATAGATAAAAATGTCCACCAAAATACCCGTGTGACTTGGAATAATAGGCCGTGAAAAGTAGGATATGCGCCGAAATGGCTGCGATCTGCTGGCCGATGTGAATGCGTGATGTATTGTGTAAAAAAATTCCATCTCACACGGCATAAATAAATCCCTGCGCCTTGAATATGTGCGCGATATAAATTGCATAAAATTAAAATAAAAAAAATTAAAAAATTAAAAATAAATCCCTGCGCTTAGAACTGTACCCACGGAATACGCGCGATATAAGCCTCATATTGATTGATTGATTGAATATATATGGCAGCTTGCGTGAGGCACAAAACTTCTGAGTGTGATCTGTTTTACCAGGAACTGCACCCAGCGCTTTTCCTGGCACCCGGGAAAACGAACACCACCAGGAAATGTAATCAACTTGGCATGGAATTACAGCCAAACCTGCCTTGGTGACCATCTGCCCACAATGACCTCCCAAAAGGATCCCTGATGAGTCGTTTAACAAAATTCCCCTTTCCTTAGCGACCATGCATCTGCATGTCCATACTATAGCGACCACTTTTGGCCGGTCCCTTTGGGGGTCGTTATAGACAGGTTCTTCTGCGTTCGTGGGCTGAAACTCCCACGTACACTACGTGTTTTTTGCACGAGTGGATTTTTACGTGTACGACCGTTTTTACCCCGCCATTTAGGCAGCCATCATCGCTTTCGGAGGAAGCATGCTGGGTATTTTCGTGTTTTTATAACCCACCGAACTCTGACATGGATTACAGGATCTTTTTCGTGCGCACTTGGTCTTGTGCTTGCGTGTACACACGGGGGTGTTCGGACACCGAGGAGAGTCTGCACACAAAGTTGACTCTGAGAAATAAATCTCTCGCCGAACGTGGGGACGAACTCACGCTGACAGCGGCCAACTGGATACAAATCCAGCGCGCTACCGACTGAGCTATATCCCCGCCCCTATAGACAGGTTCGATTATAGCTCCTTTGCCAAAGTAGAATGCAGCATGGGAGATACTATAAACAAATTTGATCAGTGTTGTTCTCGGTCTTCAGTAACTGACCGATATATATTTTAAATCTGAGGCATTGGTCTTTATGACCCTCGGCGGTCAACTGTCCCACAATTTTGCCATTTAAATAGGGAAAGGGCTCCTAATATGGGCCACTTTTTGTTTCATGCTGATAACTAGCTTGTTTTCTTGCGAAGAAGTTTCATTTTGTGTTTGGTAGTCCTTCTCTCTTAGGTTAACCGTTAGGCCTAATTAGAGTGAAATAGCTTTGATAGACATTCAGCAAAACTTAAATACAGAAAAAAATCACAAATGGTCCATATTAGGAGACTGGGCGCCTAATATGGACCAGTGGAGAGGCCTTCACAAATCACTGTAAAAAAGCCCCCTATACTTCAAAATAATATGATACAACTTAGTGTGCAGGTCAGACTAATTAAAATATGCTTTAGATTTATCTGTTTTGGGTTGATGAGAGCATTATTTGAAGCACACCTGAGGAAACTAAAGAAGCTTATAAAAAACATAGTGAAAATAAGTGAAATTATCAACTTCTACGAAAAGAAGACTATTTGTTATATTATTTTGAAATCTCCAGGGCTAGTTATAGGTTATTTTTAGCAAGCTTCTTGATGAATTAATGAAAATAGCCTTTATCTTTAATTTTCTTCGATTTGTTGAAGGTGGTCCATATTAGGAGACTCACACATACTTTGATATTTTGCTATTATTTTTTGTTTGCAGTAGAAACTCGGGGTCAACACTGCTAAAATGTAACAAATACGGTCTTAGCTGTCATATATAGCAAGTTTTGTGTGATAAAAGCTTTGGCTGTGGACAGAAACGAGTCCGTTTTAGGCGGCAAATTTAGAGTGAACGCTGCCAAAAGTGAAAAAAAGATAAAAAGCTTAACGGTTTTGAGGTTTGTGTTTCTGCAACTGTTTTGACACGTGCAAGTTATCCAGAGAGGATGAATACAGCGAATGAAATTATTTTGAGCGCTCTAGCGCCGTTAGTTTGTCAGAACTGGGGGTGGTCCATATTACTATTAGGAGCCGGTCCATATTAGGAGCCCTTCCCCTATAGGAGGTTTGACAGATAATTTTTCTTGAAGCCAGAATATTTGGGCCCACACATATTCAGGTCTAACTGACTTATTGTTCTCTGAGTCTGGGAACACTGCAAATCATGATCACTAAATGTTCACGCCGGGGGAGTGTTACGGCAGAAAAATCGCCGAGTGTTACGACAGCATTCTGCAGTCCGGTAGTCAACCATGCAGGTTTCGAGCGCGAAAGTAGTGTTACTTCCAAACTAATAATTACTGTGGCGTAATTATCGAAGCCAACAAAGTTTATTTGTTCTCAGCGGATTCATGGTTGCATGAGGATTAACATGTTATCGGCTTAATTTTTGAGGTTTCTGTTTCAGATTTGTGACAGCGTCCTATTTGTTGATATTGTTCTATTTGGGGATTTTTTTTTAATTGGTGGAGATTACAAGAGGCTTGAAGCAACAAATGTCATTTGATCAGGTAATGTGATGTATTATAACTGAAATGCATCAATAAGCAAGTGTGTTTGTGATCGGCTGAGGAAAAGAGCATGTGTATTTTTTTTGGTACGCGTCGCTGTGCAAGCAGTTATGGCCTCCAGCAGTGCACTGATACGGCCGCCCCGCTTCTCTGTTACGACAGCTGACTGTTTCGGGTATGGCAGCCGGCACTCATTTTATTCGTTTAATAATATGTTATTGCCAAAGTTTATGACAGTTTGCAAACAAATATGAACGGGTTTCACTACACATTGGTTGTGCACCGTCGTGTTATCATAAATTGTGATTCCCTGCCCTCTTTTATTTAATGTCGCATTCGTCACAGTTTATATCTTGAGTTTTTCTACTCGGCGATTTTTGCAACGGTGATTTTTCTGCTGTAACACTTTCCCCGGCGTGAATGTTGTAACTCGATCTCAGTTTGTAAATTAAATGTACCATTGCATCCGTGCGTACAAAAACACTGATGGATGACGGTAGGGCGCAGGGGAAGGCAGGGGTGGGACTCTCTTGTGATGAAAAAAGAGGAAATCCCTTTTTTCTAGGGGTGTTCAGGGGCATGCACCCCCGAAATTTTTTGAAATGGTACATTAAAATCTGTGCAATCTGGTGCATTCTGAGACTAAAATTCAACTCGTTTGGATCAGGTACAAAAGACATTCTCCTCACTCCCCCCTAAAATTAAAAAAAAAAAATCCCACCCAACCAAACAAAAAACCCACTTTCACACAACAATGGTAACATTGTAATGGTGCATACTAACGTAATGAACCATGTATCCATAATACAATACTGGCAATAGTATGATCCAAGTGACGCCCCAATGCATTGAAGCTCAAAATGACTATCAGCAGAGACATACATACTATGTCTCTGCTATTAGTTATCTGGAGTTTTCAGTCAACACAATTTAACTCTCAAGCCTCCAGTGTTCTGTTCCATCTTCATTTCTCTCTATATCATTCAGTCAACAAGTTATAGATACTGTGATGAAATTGGACGCGGAAAAATAGATTACTCTAAGTTGTATCCGCGGAAAAGTCCCACCTCTGGGTAGGGGAGAGTCTGACTCTGAGAGAGCGAGCGGGGAAGAATGCAACAATAATGGTCATTTATGACCGTGGTTGCAAAACAGAAGAAGAAGAGGCAGGCAAGATCGAGTTAGAGTAGTTTAGTCGGACCCACTCAGAGAGAGGGGAGCTAGACGCGGAGAAAGCGAGATCGAGAGGAGAGAGAGAGAGAGAGAAGCAAACACTGAAACAGTTGTAACATGTCTAAAAATTGCAAAACATCCAGCCTTACCCGAACGTGAGAAAACTCCGCCTGATTCAAACCACACGACTTTCGTGAAACGTGGACAGAGTTGGGATTATTGCTCTGGGGGATTCGTGTCAAAAAAAAGAACGAAGACATAATGCAAGAGGGATAACGCTTACAGACAATTGTTCCCCCACCCAAACACCACCCCTATACTAACTCAC
This sequence comes from Littorina saxatilis, assembly GCF_037325665.1. Classification (NCBI taxonomy): domain Eukaryota; kingdom Metazoa; phylum Mollusca; class Gastropoda; order Littorinimorpha; family Littorinidae; genus Littorina; species Littorina saxatilis. Next base: position 5,040,741 of record NC_090257.1, on the reverse strand, counting down.
GGTCAAGGTCAGTTTATCAATATATTAACCTGTGACCACGGACCTACATTCTACAATGTAGGTCCGTGCTGTGACTGTGTTTTTCAGTAACAAAAATGACGTTTGCGAAAAAAATACGCTATATTCATTGCCGAGAATGTTCAAACAAGTCAAATTGTTGTCCTAATGCGAAAATAAATGTTTCGAGACACTCCTTCGAACTCACGCTGAGAGTTTTAATGCTATTTTAAAATTAGGTTGTCTTTCTTCTTTTGTCTTCAAATCATATGGGACAATTGGTGTATCAAAATAAACATTTTGGGGTTATATTTTGGTGCCAAAGAGCAGACGACGTCCAACAGGAGCGGCAATATGGTCAAAAATGAACATTTGTGGCGCGAAATTGTCACCTTTAACACTGAAAATTTGCATGTTATGACGTTTTCTATTCACGAAGACCAATCAAAACACTGCCTCATGGCACAACGCGTGGTTTCGCGGGGATTTCTGTGGCTTGTTTGTGTGGAAAAAAGACGTCAAGTTTTTGCGTTAAAGTCTGATTCTGGACTAAAGTCAACCCATCAAACATCCCCACGATAAAGGAGAACATCTATTATGGCGAATGAAGGGGAAGAGGATCAGCCTAGGAAGGGCGAGACGTCCGAAGAAGCGTAAGTAAAATGGGGTCAGTTGAGAAATCCCTCGCTCTGCCGGTCGCTTTGCAAGCAGCGTCTGCTGCAATCGGATCCCGTTACCTCAACACCTTCAGCTGTTCGTGTGACCCTATCCGCCCCCTCTCAAGAATGTTAGCCGTGCGTCTTTCTTGCCTGCAATTCAAGTTATGTGATGTGTAGATATATGTGGATTGTTGTTGGCAGCGTTGAGCTTGAAAAATGTACCAGATACTAAGTTATAGTAAGCGAAATAAAGAGGTGCACGCAACCGTGACGGAAAGTCCCTTCCGCGTAGCTTCGCTCGAGCTTTCCACGGTTCTTCTTAAACTTCACAATCGAGTGTGCATACATTATGAACACTGAACAGTTATTCAGTAATTTTCCACCAGCAAGCTTTTCTCTCCTGGAGCTTTTGTCAAATTTTGGTTGGTTTTACATATTGAACGGGTTCAATCAATACATGTATGAAGCGGGTGAATCAATGGGAACTGAGGGGGTGTGGTCAGCTGTTGTGTGCGAATCAAACCAGGGCAACTTATTTCAGCGTTTATTTTGCTTGTGTCACAGGTGATAATGCCTTGTGATGTATTTTTAGCCAGTTCACATTGATGTGGTAGCACAAGCAATTTGTGTGCAGTTATTTTATGCATAGATTAAAGATGAACTAACTAACTAAGGTTACATTTTTGTTCGTTTGTTTATATTTAATTCTTTTTTTTTAAAGTGCACATTTGTAGATTTAGTAGTACTGTACAGCACTTAACGCCTGTGGACAACCAGGATGTGTGCAAGCGCACTGTTCATTGATATATAAAAATCATCTGAGCTTTTGCGTGCTATTAGTATTATGAATAATGTATAAATGCAGTTGAACATAGATCTGTTAATGATATCACAGTTCACACACATTGTTCAGCAGGCAGTGGTCACCATTAGTATTGACAATGAATACCAAAGTAGGAAGTACTGTTGCAGTGTTCAACTGCTGTGTGTGGAAATTAATGTAGGACAGCAAATATGTTCCACATGTGCTGTGCAGAGCACATAATGCCTCAGTCTTTGCACAGCTGAGCTAGTATGGTTTAAATATGTTTGTATTGTTTGTGTACCATGTGGCTCAGTCACCATTCTTTTTAGCTGAAGTGGTGGAATTACTCAATGAGTCAATCAGAAGAAATCATTAATTCGTTGTGTAAATTTGAAATTTAAAGGCACAGTGCAGCTCACAGCCTTCGTTTTGCATTTTTGTTGCAGCTGAGTGCATTTACACTTGACTTACAGTTCAAAAATCCTCCTATGGTAGTAAAACAAACCCAAAACTACCCAACGACAACATCTGTGAAGCTCGACAGTTTCTTGTTCACGCGAGTGCATAAATTAACCTAGTTATTACGTGGTGTTTGGTCGGAGTTCGATTCAAATGAGTGATTCCGGCCTCCATTTTGTTTTACACAAACTCATGATGACGTCTGACATAGTTTGCTAGTGACTGTCTTTTTGTGCATGATGTGGTGATCTACCTGATGTAAATTTAGATCCAAAAATAGGTCAAGACCAGCCGGGTCCGAGTACGAAATTAATTCGTAAAAAAATCGCAGTTCTTGACTCTTTGGGTGCAAGTCAATGAAACTTGGTAGTTCTTCTAACGGATAGCTGCCTGAAGCCCCAGGGGCTCCGTGCACCTGGATTTGACCAGTTCAGTACCTTTAATCATGTTGGGATTATTTATTCATTTTACTGTATGTGTCTTAATGTGTGACTAAATGATAATTATGGTGACCTTGGTCTATGGTCACTGATGCATAATTTTTGTATCTGACACATTGACTGTTCTGATCCCTGGCTGGTCAACTTTCAAATAGTTTTGACATGTATTACTATTAGTATTACTAAAATACTATAAGGTCTTGGATAGATATTTTCAATCCAGGTCCGGCTGACCTGTTGTCCTCTGAGTCTGGGAAGAGCGCTGCATATGAAATCTATGGGTTTGGATTATCATGGGTTGGATTCTTGCGGTATATGCCGGAAATCCGGATTCGATTATGGCCTCTTAAAAAAAAAAATTTAATTTTTTTTTCTAATGTGTACAAATTAAACCTACTTGACAGGGAAATAAGTGTGCGACTCGAGCGCTTTCGCTTTCATTGCGTTTTCTGCACTCGTTTTTTAAATTTTTTTAATTTATTTTTTATTTTTTGACAAATGTAATAAAAAGTTATAGGGTCGGCCCCTAAAAATAGGGTAGGTCGGGTTACCGTAACCACACCTATTTTTTTTTAGGCCTAATGCAATAGGGCGAGGGGGAAAAGATATTTACTCAACCAGTCAATGCAGAATAAGATCAGTACGGTCAGTGCTTTGTTAACTTAATTATACCTGCAGAGTATTACTAACAATGTTAATTTCTCTGATGTTCTAGGTCAGCATCTAAAGGTACAGCCGACATGCCGTTATTCAACTCAACCTCAGAATTCAGCAGCATGTGTAAGTCTCTGTCGACGCCAGTGGACATTCAAAAGAAAGCAGAGGGAGTGCTTGAGACATTATTGTCCGAACTTGACCAACAAGAAGAAATCGAGGTAAGTTCTGGAAAACATGAAATGTTTGCAATTTAGGTTTGTTTAAATTTTGATAGTTTTTTTTTTATGTTGCAATTTTTTCAAGTTATAGGATTTTAGTGTTATAATGCTTAACGTGGAGGTTGGGCTGTGCGGAGAGTGTGTGAGGGAGGCTGGGTTGGGCTGTGCGGAGAGTGTGTGAGGGAGGTTGGGCTGTGCGGAGAGTGTGTGTGAGGAAGGCTGGGTTGGGCTGTGTGGAGAGTGTGTGTGAGGGAGGCTGGGTTTGCTGTGCGGAGAGTGTGTGAGGGAGGTTGGGTTGGGCTGTGCGGAGAGTGTGTGTGAGGAAGGCTGGGTTGGGCTGTGCGGAGAGTGTGAGGGAGGCTGGGTTGGGCTGTGCGGAGAGTGTGTGAGGAAGGCTGGGTTGGGCTGTGCGGAGAGTGTGAGGGAGGCTGGGTTGGGCTGTGCGGAGAATGTGTGTGAGGGAGGCTGGGTTGGGCTGTGCGGAGAGTGTGTGTGAGGGAGGCTGGGTTGGGCTGTGCGGAGAGTGTGTGAGGGAGGCTGGGTTGGGCTGTGTGGAGAGAGTGTGTGAGGAAGGCTGGGTTGGGCTGTGCGGAGAGTGTGTGTGAGGGAGGCTGGGTTGGGCTGTGCGGAGAGTGTGTGTGAGGGAGGCTGGGTTGGGCTGTGTGGAGAGTGTGTGAGGGAGGCTGGGTTGGGCTGTGCGGAGAGTGTGTGTGAGGAAGGCTGGGTTGGGCTGTGTGGAGAGTGTGTGAGGGAGGCTGGGTTGGGCTGTGCGGAGAGTGTGTGAGGGAGGCTGGGTTGGGCTGTGCGGAGAGTGTGTGTGAGGGAGGCTGGGCTGTGCGAAGAGTGTGTGAGGGAGGCTGGGTTGGGCTGTGCGGAGAGTGTGTGTGAGGGAGGCTGGGTTGGGCTGTGCGAAGAGTGTGTGAATATGTGTTCTGTACTAACTACAATGGTGTGATAAGGTTGCAGGCATGGGAATTGTCCGCCGAAAGGCAACTTGCCGCAGAAATTGTTTTTTGTTCCGCCGAAAAAGCAAAAGTGTCCGCCGAACAAATAAATGGGGGAGGAAAAAATGGTTCTAAAAACTGAATTTAATGGCAAACTTGGAGCTCAGATGACACCAAATTGCACCATTTGGGTTCTTTGGAGAAAAAAATCCGGGGGGGGGGGGGGGGGGGCATGACCCCAGACCCCCCTTGTAAGGCTGGGCACTTTGCGCCGTCGACTTCGCTATTTCTTACAAAATTTCAGCCTCTTTTACTTTTTTTCAATTCCCATGCCTGGGTTGGCGACATTTGCACTTCCATTTGTATTTATTGAGTTGTGACACTACCCTGTGGCTGTGCATCAATGACAGATGCATAATAATGAAATGTATTTGATTTTGCTGTTTCAGATGTCCCAGAAAGACATGTTTGTTTGTGCACTTTACATGGCCCTCGTTGATGCCAGGTGAGCTAAGAAGCAGATAATTCCAGTGATTATTGTTCTCATTCATCAGGCCTGGGAATGATACACCTTTCGTGGTAAATACGACCAAGTCCTTTTCTAAATGTGTAAGAAAAGAGCCTCCGTGTGCCCTTAAAAATGCTTAAAACGCAAAAAATTTCTCGTCAGTACGCCCAAACCACTTTTACTCATTCTCAGGCCTGATTAATACAAAGCCATTTATCGGTGTTGTAGCCTCTTTACTCTCTGCTTGATGGGCAAAGCTTTGTTTTCTTCAGTTTAAATCAACCAATTTACAGCAGAGACTGAGTTAACTGTTGCATTCAGCGCTGAATGTCCAACAATATGTGTACTCACCTTTGGCTAGTGATTCTGAAAATGTATTAGCCAGAGAGCAAACGTTACTATCCAAACCAACAATTTGTTTCAGCAATTTTACTCGCACTTGGCGAGTAGATGAACTTTTCTACTCGCCAGTTATATGTTTTTACTTGCCATGGCGAGTAAAACACTCGCCACTTTCAGGCCTGGCATCATTTGAAACTTACTTTGTGTCTTGACCCCCCTAGCACTTTTTAGTGGTTTTATTCTACTGGTGCTTCTGTGGGGACATTTATTTAAATATGCCCAAGTTACATTTTTGTCAAATTAGTTAAAGTTCAACAAGGCATGGACATATGTTGTCACTGTTTGCAGATTTACAGTAAAACCATAGCCAGGCATGGGAATTGTCCGCCGAAAGGCAAATTTCCGCCGTATTTTTTTTTTGTTCCGCCGAAAAAGCAAAATTGTCCGCCAAAAAAATAAAAGGGGGAGGCAAAAATGGTTCTAAAAACTGAATTTAATGACAAACTTGGCGGTCATATGACACCAAATTGTACCATTTGGGTTTTTTGGGCTGTCCACTTTGCTATTACTCACAAATGTTCAGCCTTTTTTACTTTTTTCATTTAGTCAAGTTTTGACTAAATGTTTTAACATAGAGGGGGGAATCGAGACGAGTGTCGTGGTGTGTGTGTGTGTGTGTGTAGAGCGATTCAGAGTAAACTACTGGACCGATCTTTATGAAATTTTTTATGAGAGTTCCTGGGTACGATATCCCCAGACGTTTTTTTTCATTTTTTTGATAAATGTCTTTGATGATGTCATATCCGGCATTTTGTAAAAGTTGAGGCGGCACTGTCACACCTTCATTTTTCAATAAAATTGATCGAAATTTTGGCCAAGCAATCTTTGACAAGGCCGGACTTTGGGGTTGCATTTCAGCTTGGAGGCTTAAAATTAATTAATGACTTTGGTCATTAAAAATCTGAAACTTGTTATTAAATTAATTTTTTTATAACACGATCCAAAATTACGTTTATCGTATTCTTCATCATTTTCTGATTCCAAAAACATATAAATATGTTATATTTGGATTAAAAACAAGCTCTGAAAATTAAAAATATAAAAATTATGATTAAAATTAAATTTCCGAAATCGATTTAAAAACAATTTCATCTTATTCCTTGTCCGTTCCTGATTCCAAAAACATATAGATATGATATGTTTGGATTAAAAACACATTCAGAGAGTTAAAAAGAATAGAGATATAGAAAAGCGTGCTATCCTCCTCAGCGCAACCGCTACCGCGCTTTTCTGGATTGTTAATTTCACTGCCTTTGCCAAGAGCGGTGGACAGACGATGCTACGAGTGTACGGTCTTGCGAAAAAATGCAATGCGTTCAGTTTTATTCTGTGAGTTCGACTGAGCTTGACTAAATGTTGTATTTTCGCCTTACGCGACTTGTTTCAATTCCCATGTCAGTATTGATTTCGTGAAATGTACTTTGGGAAGCTGGCTGCACAAAGCTTTGCACAGAATTTCATGGGTGTTACTCTTCCGGCTTTTGCCGGATTTCCGGATTTTGAAAAAATCTGAAGCCGGAAATTCCGGTTTTCCGGGTTTTAAAAACAAAAAAACAAAAAAAAAAGCTTCGTTTCGCTAAGTTGAAATAACGAGCAGCGGTTCCGATCCGACTTTTGACACCGGTTCGCGTGCTTTCTCGGTTCGCTCCCTTGGATTTGCCGCCATCTTGCTTATTATGATTTGGTTTCGTCGGTGTCCAGAAACTTTCTTTCAAACTTGAGCATTTTGGACCCCTGCCTTTCAGGTTTTTTGATTTTTCCCAGTAACACCCATGGAATTTTGGTAAAAAGCCAAAGTCTTCACAAAGTCAACTACGACCTCAATAGACAAATTCCAAAAATGACCCCTTCTGGTTTGTATGGGATATCGGAGAGTGACCTTTTCTTGCAAAATGTCAGACAAAGAATGAAGGGACTATCACTAGTGAGGGGCCCACGTTCGGCGAGAGATTTATTTCTCAGAGTCAACTTTGTGTGCAGACTCTCCTCGGTGTCCGAACACCCCCCGTGTGTACACGCAAGCACAAGACCAAGTGCACACGAAAAAGATCCTGTAATCCATGTCAGAGTTCGGTGGGTTATAGAAAACACGAAAATACCCAGCATGCTTCCTCCGAAAACGGCGTATGGCTGCCTAAATGGCGGGGTAAAAAACAGTCATACACGTAAAATTCCACTCGTGCAAAAAAACACGAGTGTACGTGGGAGTTTCAGCCCACGATTGCAGAAGAAGAAGACTAGTTAGGGGTTTGCCGGAAACATGTGCGTGTGGTTGGTCCCTTCATTCTTTGTCTGCCGTTTTGCAAGACAAGGCGACTCTTCCAGTTCAACAACCTATACAAACTCAACAGAGTTATTTCTAAAAAATCATCAATTAAGGAATGCCTTGACTATTAACCGTCTTGCCTGTACTGTATTTCAGAATGCCATATGGTCCCCATGATCCTCAGCTGAAACACGGCTACCTAGCCGCCCCTCCCGTCACCATCACACAACTTTTGCAGGCGGCTAACACAAGGTGAGTAATCGGCAGGAGTATCATGGCATTGGCAGGCCTCAGCTGATCCACACTCTGAATGTGCTGTATTTGTGAGGGAAAAATATGCTTCGTAAATACATGTAACTCTGTCAGGTTTGTATTGGTTGTGATAGGTGGCGCTTCACGAGGGACGACGCTGTGGTGTACTCATCTGAGTTTCTCCTCGTTGAGATAATAAAGTGTTCTATGTCTAAAGACTGAATACTCTTGCTGTTATTGAGGCAAACTTTTCCACGTGGCATTATAAGGCCAGTCACTAGCGAGGGGTGTGTCTGAAACATGTTGACAAGAAACACATGTGGAAAGCTTGCCCCTTGTATCATGTTTTTGACTTTTTTGAAAAACTTTTTGTTGACAAGTTCTTCTTCTTCTTTTTTTTTTTTTTTTTTTTTTTTGACCTCAGTTGCATGCAAGGCTGCTTCAACCCATCTTTTTTGCCTCTTTCGTCTTTTTTTTTTTTTTTTTTTTTTTCTTTCTTTTTGGGCGGTGAGCATATCCTTCTTCATTGGTCTTTTTTTTTTTTTTAATGAAGTTTTAATTTTGTTTTCTTTTACATTACAATTTAACTAATGTCTGCGTGTATGTGTGTGTGTGTGTGTGTGTGTGTGTGTGTGTGCGTGTGTGTGTGTGTTGTTGTTGCTGTTCCCATAATTCTGTTATATAATACATTTTCAGCGGGACAATACATAACAAGTTAATTAATCCAACGCTCGATAGACAAAGGCGAGAATTTACAAATTACCAATTACAGTACCAGTTTTCAGCAAGTTCTTCTTCTTCTTCAGCGTTCCAGAATTTTCTGGTTACGTGTGAGCTCGTTTGCCCATTTGGGTTCCCCACACTATACTCTGAGAGCATAGTCAGCTTCACTCCGCTTTCGTTGAGTAGGCATGCTGAGTATTTTCGTGTTTCCATAACCCACCGAACTCTGACATGGATTACAGGATCTTTTCCGTGCGCACTTGGTCTTGTGCTTGCGTGTACACACAAAGGGGGTTAAGTCACTAAGCAGGTCTGCACATAAGTTGACCTGGGAGATCGGAAAAATCTCCACTCTTAACCCACCAGGCGGCAGCGACTGGGATTCGAACTCACGACCTCCCGATTAGGAGGCCGACGTCTTACCACCACGCCACTGCGCCCGTCGTTTACAAGTTTAATTTGTATGATCTTCTGTCTGTTTTTCATATTTTGTTTCCAGTGTCAAACAGCTATTACAGAAGATGCGACAGGTAAAAGAGATGTTGCTGCCTTCCGAGGCTGTCACTCAGCACCTCACCATGTTGGAGAAAAACTTCTGTGTCATGTCGTTTTTGGCTCACACCTTTGACAGGTACGTTGATGAGTTCTGTAAAAGTTCAGCTGATGTAAATGATATATAAAAAACGCTGGCGCTGGACCTGAGTACTCTTTAGACTGGCTCGCTCCCCCAGTATGAAAGTTTTTGTCTTGTGCACGTGGATTTAAAAAAAATAAATAAAAAAAAAATTATTTTACACAATTAAAAAAATTATTAGAGTAAAATAAAACATTAAAACGTTCATAATAAATAAAAGTAAACAAGAATTAAAAAAAATAAAAAAAAATAGACCGCCCATGCCGGGAATCGAACTCGGATCACTTTGGCACAGTATGAAAGTTTTTGTCTTGTGCATGTGAATTAAAAAAAAAATTTTAATTTATTTTACACAATTAAAAAAATTATTAGAGTAAAATAAAACGTTCATAATAAACAATAGTAAACAAGAATTAAAAAAAAAAATTAAAAAATAGACCGCCCATGCCGGGAATCGAACCCGGATCCCTTTGGCCACCAAGCCACCACCTTGAATCACTGACACAGTGTCCCTGTCGCTCTCTCTCGTGCTCTCTGTCTCTCTTTCAGTCTCACCGAGACCAAACCTGCACTGTAGTTTCTTTGCCGAGACCAAATTAATCCCCACCCGCTGGCTGGCTTGCAAATCGTCTCGCATGCGATACGCATGCTTTTCATGACGCACGCGTTCGGCTGTTCTATCAGCTCAATGGCTGGCTGTCGCTCCGATTGAATTCGTCCAACCGTCAAGAACTTGTGTGTTTTTTGGGGCATTTAGGTCCCAGGTAACATTATGAAGTTTTAATACGATCAATCGGACCTATTATCAAGTTAGTGTATCAACTTTTGAACGAACTGCGCCCAGTAGTTTCCCAGCAATAAGCTGTTAAGTCGAGACAGATAGACAGACAGACACACACACAATTAAAGTCTGTTGGACCCTAGTACTGCGTACTCGGGGATAATATAATAATCTTACTAAACTTTGGTTTGCTACATTTAACCAACAAAAATTATTGTTATTATTTGGGGGGGTTTCAGAGATTATACAGTGTTGGCCATAAAAAATACTTACAGTCAAACCTGTCAACAACAACAAAAACTAAGAGACCCACCAAAAGTTTTTGTTGCTGACGATATTAGGCCCCCCCAAAAATATAGTCTGTTTAGGCCACACACAAAAAATTGTCTGTTTCTGGTAACATGGCTAAAAAAAATAGGGTCGGTAGGTAGGGATTTTTTTTTTTTTTTAAATTTTTTTTTACCCCCAAACTAACTTTAAAAATCGCGCAAAGAGACTGGATTCACTATACATAGAGACAAGACACTCAACACATTTACAAATCGTCAGCGGACTTTCGTTTTCACACGTTTTTGTTGTTCATTTTCTCACCCTGTCCTTTACCACAACAACAAAAAAAAAAATGTTTGAGTTTGGAAAAAAAAAGTTTAGGGTCGGCGCCGAAATTTAGGGTCGGTCGGGTGACCAGAAACAGACAATTTTTTTTTTTTTGGCCTTACGGTATCCCGACCGACCCTATTTTTTCGCGCGACCCTAGACTTTTGGGGGGCATTTGGGGGAGAGAGAAAAAAAAGGTTTTTATTTTTTGGCAAAATAACTTAAAAATATGGTTTTTGGGAAAGAAATTTTTTTTTTTAAAATCCCGACCTACCGACCCTATTTTTTGGCCTATGTTACCGTAAACAGACTATTTATTTTTTTGCCTTAATTATATTGGGAAAAACCCTGATGGTAATTATATTGGGAAAAACCCTGATGGTAATTATATTGGGAAAAACCCTGATGGGGATGGTTGGTAATGGAGGTGAGAGGTGGTCGTCGTGGCAGCTTCGACTGTATATTCATGTGGCTCTCAACGCCGTGTGCATTCTACTAATCTGGTTGCAAAATAAGCGAAAATGTGGACCCCCCAGTATACTAAAGGCAGGGATGTGTTACTGCTGATCATGTCATCAGTGTTGTTCCGTGACTCGGAGAGCAATAGGTCAGTTCGAGCTACATTGTTTTGTCAGAACATCTCTCACATATGAACACTATCGGACGCTTGACCGGCCAGGGGTCAGACCAATGCGTCAGTTCATAAACAAATGCGTAAATGACCAAAGGCCTCGTCCTGAGAACAACACTAAGTAATTTCAGGCTGAAGTGAATTAATGGCTTATTTTTTATTTTTTGGGGGTGGGAATTTTGTTCACAGCTGTAAATGTGTGTGCATGTCCCACTTGATGCAAATGATATACAACTTAAAGGCACAGTGCAGCTCACAGCCTTCGTTTTGCGTTTTTGTTGCAGCTGAGTGCATTTACAGTTCAAAAATCCTCCTATGGTAGTAAAACAAACCCAAAACTACCCAACGACGACATCTGTGAAGCTCGACAGTTTCTTGTTCACGCGAGTGCATAAATTAACCTAGTTATTACGTGGTGTTTGGTCGGAGTTTGATTCAACTGAGTGATTCCGGCCTCCATTTTGTTTTACACAAACTCCTGATGACGTCTGACATAGTCTGCTAGTGATGTGTCTTTTTGTGCATGATGTGGTGATCTACCTGATGTAAATTTAGATCCAAAAATAGGTCAAGACCAGCCGGGTCCGAGTACGAAATTAATTCGTAAAAAAATCGCAGTTCTTGACTCTTTGGGTGCAAGTCAATGAAACTTGGTAGTTCTTCTAACGGATAGCTGCCTGAGGTATGACTAAAAGCCCCAGGGGCTCCGTGCACCTGGATTTGACAAGTTCAGTACCTTGAAGAAATATGTTTTGTGTTTGTCAACAGGCTGTGTGCTGGCGTGTTCAGAGAGGAGGACAAGCCACATTTGGAGTCAAATGAGTGAGATTTTAAGCTACCGTTTACTGTTGGTTTTCTGACTTAACCAGAGTAATTTGTTAATGAAATGTCACCTGTAGGGTGGCAATACTTCAGGCAGATCCCAACAGATTAGCTAGTTGCTATCAACGCTTTATATGTCCAGCGTCTCTCACCGCAGCTGCCAACCCTTACAATATAATGCGGATTTTCGCGATATTATTTCCAGAAAATCCGGATCATTGCAAGAATTATGCAATTTTTAATAGTTCTAGCAGTGATTAATTGGCATGGTTTTTCAAGGACCTGTTCGCTGTCAGTTTACCAAATAGCACCCTTTTGCATAATTTTCAAAAATGTCTTCGTTAGACACTTTTGCACCGTGTCCGTTATGTCCTCTGAGGAGTTTTGGAAGTCTAGGGTTGGCGGCTATGCCTCCCCCACTGTCCAGATGTTTATGTTTTTGAATTTCATCATTATGTATGTAACTGATAAGGGTTAGAGATAAGATTTTATATGGGGCGGGGATGTAGCTCAGTCGGTAGCGCGCTGGATTTGTATCCAGTTGGCCGTTGTCAGCGTGAGTTCGTCCCCACGTTCGGCGAGAGATTTATTTCTCAGAGTCAACTTTGTGTGCAGACTCTCCTCGGTGTCCAAACACCCCTGTGTGTACACGCAAGCACAAGACCAAGTGCTCACGAAAAAGATCCTGTAATCCATGTCAGAGTTCAGTGGGTTATAGAAACACAAAAATACTCAGCACGCTTCCTCCGAAAGTGGCGTATGGCTGCCTAAATGGCGGGGTAAAAATGGTCATACACGTAAAATTCCACCTGTGCAAACCACGAGTGCACATGGGAGTTTCAGCCCACGAACGCAGAAGAAGAAGAAAGATTTTATATAGTCCTGTGGAAATTGGGGCTGCTTTCTTACTGGGGAAAGCAAGCTGCCATACAGTACGGCGTTACCCAATGTTTTTTTTTCTTTTTCCTGCATGCGTGTATTCATGTTTCCAAGCCCTGAGACTTTCGCTGTGAACTTGGATTTTTATTATGTGAATATGTATATGATATAAGAAGGGGTAGGTAACAAGAGTTTTTTTTTTTCAGGGAGAACATTCCATCGTTGCCCGAAACAGAAGGCGTGGCATTCAGGAGAAAACTGTGCTGGCTGCTCTTCATCCATGCAAAGAGTGAGTGATGTGGTTTCACTGTCACTCGCTGAGTGCATGGCAGTGCTGGATGTTTGGATAGATAGATATTCAGCCTTTGTTTGGACCATTATGCAGAGAAGGAACTGATGTCAGGATTAGGCCTAAAAAAAAATAGGTGTGGTTACGATAACCCGACCTACCTTATTTTTGGGGGCCGACCCTATAACACATTTGTCAAAAAAAGACTCCAAAAAACAAGTAAACGAGTGCAGAAAACGCAATGAAAGCGAAAGCGCCCAAGTCGCACACTCATTTCCCTGTCAAGTAGGTTTAATTTGTACACATTAGAAAAAAAAGTTTGAAAAAAAAAAGTGATTGCCTACCTTCCTACCCTATTTTTTGAGTCACTTGAGAAAAAGTGACTCTATGTAATCGGTCAGTGTTAGTCTGTCCGGCCGGCCATCCGGCCGGCCGGCCGTAGACACCACCTTAACGTTGGACTTTTCTCGGAAACTATCAAAGCGATCGGGCTCATATTTTGTTTAGTCGTGACCTCCAATGACCTCTACACTTTAACGATGGTTTCGTTGACCTTTGACCTTTTTCAAGGTCACAGGTCAGCGTCAAAGGAAAAATTAGACATTTTATATCTTTGACAAACTTTTCTCGGAAACTATCAAAGCGATCGGGCTCATATTTTGTTTAGTCGTGACCTCCAATGACCTCTACACTTTAACGATGGTTTCGTTGACCTTTGACCTTTTTCAAGGTCACAGGTCAGCGTCAAAGGAAAAATTAGACATTTTATATCTTTGACAAAGTTCATCGGATGTGATTGAAACTTTGTAGGATTATTCTTTACATCAAAGTATTTACATCTGTAGCCTTTTACGAACGTTATCAGAAAAACAAGGGAGATAACTAGCCTTTTCTGTTCGGCAACACACAACTTAACGTTGGGCTTTTCTCGGAAACTATAAAAGTGACCAGGCTCAAATTTTATGTGAACGTGACTCATTGTGTTGTGAATAGCAATTTCTTCCTGTCCATCTGATGCCTCATATAATATTCAGAACTGCGAAAGTGACTCGATCGAGCGTTTGCTCTTCTTGTTTAGGCTATGTTACCGTAACCACACCTATTATTTTTTGGGGGCATATAAGTTGAGCCACCCTTCCACTGTTTGTATGTGTTTACTTCAATGTAAATTTGCATTTTATTTGTGATGGTGTTCTAAATCATTGTATACTGAAGTTTTTAATCCTTTTTGTTTATGTATTTCATGACATATTGATTAGTGCATGTGTGTGTTTGTTTGTTTGTTCGTTCATGGGCTGAAACTCCCACGGCTTTTACGTGTATGACCGTTTTTACCCCGCCATTTAGGCAGCCATACGCCGCTTTCGGAGGAAGCATGCTGGGTATTTTCGTGTTTCTATAACCCACCGAACTCTGACATGGATTACAGGATCTTTTTCGTGCGTACTTGGTCTTGTGCTTGCGTGTACACACGGGGGTGTTCGGACACCGAGGAGAGTCTGCACACAAAGTTGACTGAGAAATAAATCTCTCGCCGAACGTGAAGACGAACTCACGCTGACAGCGGCCAACTGGATACAAATCCAGCGCGCTACCGACTGAGCTACATCCCCGCCCCGTGCATGTGTGTGTGATTTTTGTTTGTTGTTAAATCCATACAGTTACTGTGTAGATTAAAGTTCTTGTTTTATGAATTGGTAGTTAACTTTGATATGCTTGTATTTGTGTTATTCACAGAACTGTTTGTTGTGTCTGTATTTTGTACTTTTTTTTTTTTTTAGTATTGTAAAGCGCCAAGAGCTATAATGGAATATGCACCATATAAATACACATTTGTTTTATTGAAAGAGTGGTTACTTTGACTTGCATGTTTGGGTCAGACCTATCTTTGATTAAATGTTGCCGTCAAACTGCACTCTTCAAATTATAGTATACGCCTATTTGTTTCAAGAACAAAATTTGCATTTCTTTTTCCTTTATTTAAGATCAGACTTGTATTCATTTTCAGATCTGATCTGTGTGTAAATAGATCTTTAAGTTATACAGGGTTTACCTGTGCAGGTCAGGTAATGGGCGACAACCTTGACCTTCTGCATGGCTACCTGGTCCTGCTCTGTTGTCTGGAGTACGTGATGCGAACAACACCGTCTTTCCTGCTCAACTCGCCTTATGGTAAGCAACTAAGGGTGCAAGGACGTGATCCTTGAGGCACAGGTTTGGATCCCGGATGGGACGGACGCAGGTCAATTTTATGTGCAGACTCAGAAACTGTATCCATATCCCACCCCCGTGTCACCACAGTGACACCTAAAAGACCTCTGTCAATCTGCCATAAGTTCACGTGGCTGATTACACCTAAACACCCATGCACCTGGGTAGCGCAACTCTTGTTGCTGCTAGCTTTCCACTGGGAGTGGGAGGAAACAACCAGAATTTCCCTGCGTTGGAATGATAAAAGGAAATGAAAGGAAACATTGTCTCTGAAGCAATCTTTATTTCTTGATCAACTTTTACAATTTTAAGATTCAGGTGCAGAAAATGTGGGGGGGGGGGGGGGGGGGGGGTTAAGGAGTGGAATATTTCAGTGCATATCAGTTAGTATCTTGAAATTTTAAGAGAGAAAAAAACTGGTGTCATGTTTGACTTGAGGGTGTACAGGCAATTGTTAAATGATTACGACTGTTAATTAAGCAAAAATGTTATATGCAAAATGTTGGCATGTGCATTTTTCACATTTTAGTATTAGCAGATTTCCAGCATTTTCAAACCTTCAGAGATCTTTCCTGAGACAATGAAACAATTTTACTCTCTTTTTTAAAATTGGGGGGGCATGCTTTCAGGCCATATAGTTTTTAATGATCTAATGGTGGGCAACAAATTTAATTATGCTGTTTCTCTTTCAGATGTGATACGCATTGGATGCCTGCATACTGCAGAATATGGCACAATGCCGATGCTAGCAAAAATTTGTCAGCAGTTTGGGGCCAATCAGGAGGAGGTAAAACATGAATTTGATTGACGCCCTACGTCAGATTTGCTAATAGTGAAGTCCATCATATTTTGCAGGAAGTTTTATTGGTTAGAAGATGTTTGTCCAGAATTAGAGTTTTCTGATTTTTCTTTTAAAACTGCGAACACTTACTGACTTGCTTTCATGTTGTTTGTGTGTGTGTGTGCGTGTGTGTCTTGCCTGGTTGTAAGGGAATAATTATGTGAGAATACCTGTTATTTTGGCTTGTCATATGGACTGACGCAATTCATAAATTTTTGTTTAAAACTGAAGCGTCCAGCAGCTTGGGAGTTTATGGTAAATGGATGCTACTGCTAGAGGAAACATGTTATTTTCGCTTGCCATGAAATATGTTAAAAAAAACCCACCTGAGACCTTTTGTAATGTTATCTAATGTTGTGATCTTTTTTTTCAGACAGAGAATCTGTGCACAAACTGTATGGAGCCCTTCTTCCAAGAAGTGAACAGCGATGGGGAATTAGATGTAGGTATAGTCCTGCTGTTGCAGTATTGTTGTCATGCTGTGGATGTATCATGTACAGCACTAAAAGTCCACACAATAGGGCACTGGCCTTTGGCTAGTACTTCGCATAATTTACTAGCCAGAGAGCAAATTGTACTCGCGGTCATATACGTAAAAATCCACTCGTACTAAAAACATGAGTGAACGTGGGAGTCTAAGCCCATGAACAAAAAAGAAGAAGATGAAGGGACGAAAATTGCTTATTCATATCAATATACATTATTTGTATTTTTGACCAAACATGACATTTTACACAGACTGAGATGGACAGTGTTCCTCCGAGACTGAATGACTAAAATTTGTATCGATAGATTTTAATTAAAATTCCTTTTATTTTTTTACGATTGAATTGGCACAAACATGCACTCTTTGGTAGTCTCGGCTAGCCGCCTAAATATGTGTTTTTGTCGGACTCTGACGTCACATGGCTCAAAGAAGAAAATTCCAATGTTCAATCGATACATTCCTCCTTATTCTGTCAGATGCCGGAGGACTGGTTATTCACACAGCTCTCACTGTTGTCTGTGGTTAACACTTTCTACCCCACCTATGTTGACCGAGTTTTTTTTAGCCGAGACCAGCTGTGCTGCAGCAGGTCACTCAGAATTGTAGTAACTGTGTAGTAACTGTGTATCAGTACGCTGGAATGCAGTCGTTAGACGGACGTTACAGGAAGCGACTGAAGCTAACAGTCTGAGCGGATATATCCGTACCTGGTCAGATAGAGCCATATGAGTGGGTACGGATATATCCGTACCTGGGAGACAATGAGTTTAAGCGATTACCTCTCTTTGTTAGTTCATTATTTTGTGTGTGAGTTTAATGCTGAGGTGATTAGCTTTGTTTCTTGGCAGCTGGACCGACTGGAGGAAGGCTACCTCAAGCAACACGCAAGCGATGGTGACATCAATGAAGTGTTATTCCTTACCAAAGACCCCATCGTTTCGCCGTCCACATCCCGCAGGTAGGCGCTAGCATCAGAGTGCACATTAATTAACATACAATTAACATATAATTTTCTGTGCTTTTGCTAGTTTTAATGTGAAAATATCAGAAAAGAAATGATGGACTGGTCTATCCTCCCGGTTTTTATGCCACCTTGCACCTTTTTCGTAGCAAAGGGAATCATGTAGTGTAACTGAGAAAGTTAAGTTTTTTAAAATTTATTTTAATTGTTTGAAATTTTTGTATTTTATGTTTGTTTGTTGTTTATTGTTACCAAGATGTATTGTTTTTATTTTGCAGCAACACACCAACCAACACTGGGCAGCAGACCGAACAACCGCCCATGACACCTGTCAGGTATTAAATGAATAGTAAATTTATCATATGGCATGACATTTTTTTTCAAAGCTGCAGAGACCATTCTTGACATCAATTACAAGATTGCATGATTGTGCATCTTTTTTTTATTAACATTTTTGTACTTGTTTTTGTTGTAAATTTTACAGTTTATAATTGCATGTCTGATTATGCATTGACTTGAGGACATGACTGTTAACAGGAGTTATTAACCTGTGCAGACCTGTTTACCCTTACTATTTTGGAGTAATTTATGACTTTTTTAGGATTTTTGGGGAAAAATACTCCATTTGAGTCCAGACTACGATTTTCAAATGTGCTTTAAATTAGGTTTGTCTTGCCAATGTTGGCGTTTGTAACCACTGGGTTACTATTTTGGTCATCAGATTACTATTTTTTGGCTTGACCATTTCTCTTGTCAACATTTGGGGGTAAACAGGTCTACATTTGCGCGTTTCATGATTGCAGAGCCACACTGAACTCGATACAACAGCTCAAGAACACACTCGCCTCCGCCACAGACGAGCCCAGTCAAAAGTTGAAAGACTACTTCCAGGTGTGTGTTCTTTGCTTGATTTTTAGGCAGTCTCCGGAATTAGCCTTGTATGAGGTTTGTTGTCAAACTTCAGGATCCCCAATGTTCACCCTTCCTGCAGTATTTAGTGTCACTTTACTGGTGTTTTTTTCGATTATTTTAAAATAAATTTTTAGGTTGCCTTTCCCTTTTTGTGTGTGTGTTTTTGTGCACACATTTTCTGCGCCTAGTGATAATATGCGAAATCCTGCCGTGTGTTCTGTACTTAATCTATTATTTTCTTTTCCTGTGTCCAGTCAGAAAATGTTCATTCGAGGTGTCCGTATTTCACCATTTCTTTTTCTGTGTGATGATTTTTTTTTAAATATCTGTTTTTGGTGCACAGTAAGTTATGCTTTTAGATCCAGCAAGGCAGGGCAAGAAAAATATTATTAAAAAATTGCTGTTCCATTTATCAAGTTCCATTGCTGTCTGTGTGTGTGTGTAATTGTTGTTTATATATAATGGGACTGGGTGGCCGAGTGGTAACGCACTTGCGCTCGGAATCGAGAGGTTGCGTGTTCGACCCTGGGTCAGGCCGCTATTTTCTCCCCCCTTTCCTAACCTAGATGGTGGGTTCAAGTGCTAGTCTTTCGGATGAGACGAAAAATGTTTGTTTGTCTGTCTGTCTGTAAAAAAATTCCATTTCACACGGCAGAAATTAATATGTAAAGCGCGGAGAGCACAGTTAATTGTGGTTCGCGCTATATAAGCTCACCATAATAAAATAAATAATGATAATATTGATGCGTTTTAATGGTATTATGTGTTCAGCCACAATGTAATTTTTCTTTTGAGATCATAAAGTATTATTGTATTATATTGTATTTGTATTGTATTGTATTGCATTGTATCCCACTATCCTGATGTTTCAGATCTGCACCAACAACCCTGTGGAAGCCATTGCAGACCGTGTGAGAAGAATGCGAGCACTGTTTGTGAGCAACTTCGAGACAGCGACATCTCCGTACCAGTCTGTCGCTGACCCCAGGTTTACTCTGGGCGTCAAGTTGTACTACAGAATGATGGAGCTTCTCTTGAACAATGTAAGTGTCTCTGTACTATGCTGCCTTGGTGTTTGTAGCGTGCCCTGTTGTGGTTGTGTGTGATCACCTTGTGTGAAATGTATTTACAATTTTTTGGGGTAAAAACCTACATTTCATTGGCTCCTGAATTAAATATCTATGTATTATTCATTTAACTTAGGTGGCCTTTTTGAAATTTTCTAAATTTGTCCTTGGTCATATATTGGAATCTTCAGTTTTTGTGTCCAAGTCAGAGAGGGGGAGTGTGTGTGTGTGTTGTGTGTGCGTGTATATATGTGTGTGTGTGTGTGCCATCCTTGTTTATTCATCCAAGCATTTTGTGTTTGAATGTTGTATTCAGGACAGCAAGCGACTGTCAGTACCAGTGCTGGACACCTTGTTGAACAAAGACAATTTCCACACGTCGCTGCTGGCCTGTTCTCTGGAAGTGGTGCTAGTGGCGTACGGCTTGACCAGTGAGTCTTTTTGGGTGCCCATGTTATGCATATACAGCAGTGATGGCGCTAATATTTGTTCAAACTGGTACACAAACTTTTATGATGAAAACTATCCAGAAAAAAAGGTAGGCTGGTCATTGGAACCAGTAAGAGTCCAACTCAGAGTACTGGTTTTGTTGTTTTACCAGCGAAAAAAACGGTAGTTCTAAAAATCAACCGGTAGGTTATACCGGCAGCCAATTATTTTCCGGTATTTTCTCATTTCAACCGGTAAAATACCGGTAATTACCGGTTAACGCCAATACTGTACAGTAGGGGGGAAAAGAAACTTTTGCGAAGGAGCTTTATCCAAACAACCCTTTCAACACTATCTAAGTGATCAATGTTAATTTTTGACTCACATGCGAAGCAAAAGTGAGTCTATGTACTCACCCGAGTCGTCCGTCCGTCCGTCCGTCCGTCCGTCCGTCCGTCCGAAAACTTTAACGTTGGATATTTCTTGGACACTAGTAAGTCTATCAACACCTGATGTGGCCTGATGGTGTATGGTTACAAGATCTCAAAAGACATGTGCGGCAACTTGACCTCACTTCAAGTTCAAGGTCACAGGGGCCGTAATTGTTGTCTTAAAAACGACCATTTTTTACATTTTCGCATTTTTTTCTGAAGTTATCGAGAATGACAACCTTAGCTATGTATGCTATACAGGGCAATGTAAGCCCTATCTTTGGACACCATGCAGTTTGGTTGACCTTGCTTCAAGGTCAAGGTCGCAAGGGTCCTTTAAAGTTGGATTGTATACATAGTTTGAAGTGACCTTGACCTTGAACTATGGAAGGTAACTCTTCCAAATCTACATATGTGTGAGGGAAATACATTATACTTACAAAAGTGAGTCTATATACTCACCGACATCGTCCGCCTGTCCTTCCGGGCGTCCGGGCGTCCGTCCCCCCCGTCCGTCTGTGAAACCTTTAACATTGTATATTTCTTGGACACTATTAAGTCTATCAACACCAATTGTGGCCTGATGGTGTATGGTTACAAGATCTTCAGAAACATGTTTGGTAACTTGACCTCACTTCAAGGTCAAGGTCACAGGGTCCTTCAAAGTTGAAATGTATATATTTTGAAGTGACCTTGACCTTGAACTATTGAAAATAACTCTTCCAAAACTACATATGTGTGAGGGAAATACATTAGATCTTCAGAAACATGTTTGGCAACTTGACCTCACTTCAAGGTCAAGGTCACAGGGTCATTCAAAGTTAAAATGTATATATTTTGAAGTGACCTTGACCTTGAACTATTGAAAATAACTCTTCCAAAACTACATATGTGTGAGGGAAATACATTATATTTTCATAATAACTCACATTAGGTTACATATCTTCAAGTTCCAGGTCAGTTTGAGTTAAACTGATATTTGTCAAAAAAGAGAAAACAGGCGCCAGACTAGAGAGAAGTCGAAGAACTGACGTTCCTTGTTCGACTCGATCCCCTAATGACCAGCGATTAGCATTTTAGGATGGAGAACCTTTTGACACAGTATGCACCATAACTTGGATGCAATTACTGAATGTGCAACTCACAATGGCATTAGTTTTCTGTAATTATTTTCTTTACTGAATAAATATTGTTTTTCTCAGTTTTATTGTAAAATTATTCTGAAAGAAAGATCAAGGTCTGTTCAGCATGTGAGTCGTGTGGGCTTTGCCCTTCTTGTGATTATATAATGCTTCCGCGAATAATTCTGATTCAATGATCATGTTGAGAGATGAATTTCCTCCACAACTGTCCGCATTTTTACGATCTTTGTAGCGTGTCAAAGTGATACGTTTGCCTGCAATCATGACCCGCTTGACCCCTACCCTGTATTACACAATTTATGAAAAGGAAAACAAAAAACAAAAAAAACAACGATTACAAACTATGCAGCCTGTAACATATCCTCCACGAATCTGTTTTTCTTTTTGTTGTACCTTGTCTGGTTCATATTTTGGAAAAACTGTTTTTAATTTGTATGTTTTTTTTCAGGAAGCTATGCAGTGAATGGCGGCGACAGTGAAGACTCTCCGTTTGCGTTTCCATGGATACTGGAGACAATGAACATCCAAGCCTACGACTTTTCCAAAGTGCTGGAGAGCTTTATATACGCTGAGCCAAGGCTTCCAAATGATGTGGTCAAGGTTTGTATTTGTTTTACGCTCTGTGATCCATTGATTGAGTGATAAAAAAAAGTTGTGTTTTTGAAAATGTGATTGGTTGGTTGGTTGATTGATTGATTGGTTGGTTGATTGATTGATTGATTGATTGATTGGTTGGTTAGTTAGTTGGTTAGAAATATAGTATACTTGATTGATTGATTGGTTGGTTGGTTGGTTGGTTGGTTGGTTAGAAATATATTAGTATACTTGATTGATTGATTGGTTGATTGGAAATTTATTAGTATACAATTTTTCTTATAAAGTTGTTGATAGCGTCTCTGTGATCCACTGTGAGAAACGTTATCGCAATCATTTTTTGCACTGTTTGTTTCTACAAGTTGATTTTTGCTGTTAAATTGAGGTGAGTATTCTTAGAAATAGTCATTTTACTTGTAAAAAATACATTTTTGCTGTGAGTTCTTTTTTTCTGTCTTTTCTTTCTTTCTCTCCTATTTATAAGTTGTCTGGTACATAAACAAGCCATGATTGCTTTGTGGCTGATGAACGGTTTCTTGAAACAAATAATCGCTCCTAGTTTTAGCTGTGTTTTTTTTAGGTTCCAAGTATTATGATTTTTTTTCTTTCTGTTTTGCAGCATCTCCAGAACATAGAATACAGAATTCTGGAGTCGCTGGCTTGGAAAGAGGTAAGAAGGATTGTTTCACAGAGTTAACCCTTTCACCAATATTGGAATACCTATGTACTCCCTCCCTCTCTCCCTCTCTATCTCTTACTCGCTAATACCATAAATATTATATATGTGAACAGCTCAGATCATGGGTCACTGAAGTGTTGCACAGACGGTCAAAAATAAAGTGCAAGAGAATGCACTCTAAGTGATATAGTACTGTTGCTTAGAGTCTGTAGGATGCAAAACGGCGAAAAACGCAAAAAGAAACAAGCGGTCCAGACTTTGACAGTCTTTCTGTGTTGGTTACTCAAATTCTTCTGCTCTTACAGGTATACCCAACAAGTTAAAGACATGTCTTCAGTGCTATTGATCAGGTGTTTAACAGCCGTGTTTGGGTCACAGACTTATGTGTATTCAAAGATCTGCATTTCTTCTTCTCAAAACCGTTGTTCCTGGATTTGAGCAATATTGTACTATGACGTCACAGGTCATTGACCACGCCTACCCTCAGAATGGCGTTTTTGATGGTATGACTCACTTTCAACCGTGGAAACGGTGACTTAAACTGAACGATATTTCAGATTTTTTACTCCAGAGAGTTTGTTTGGTATCTTAACTTACAGGGCATACCCATTCCGTGTAAATCCACCGGGCAGTCAGGCTGATCTAGCGTGTAAAAGAGAGTGACCGCCATATTGGATCGTGGTTCTGGATGGTGTTTTTGCCGGGTAGCTGCAGTTGATGTGCAATAAATCTAACACCTTAGGTAGCAGCCTCCCCAGATTTTACAGAACAATGACAGAAACCCTCATCTGTATTCGTTTCAGTACTAAGAGCAAAACGAAACAGAAAATGGTCGCTGTAACGGTTTTCCGTTAATATTTTGTTATATCAAATATTATCTTATGTACGCGCATAACGTAGACACCAAGACATTCCAATGCATCCACACACATTGAGGCAACACTGTTTCAACATATTTTATGATAATGCATTCAAGTTGGCCGCATATTTTATTGGAATGAACTGGCTAGCAGGGGAAAATTCGGCCTGAATACGGCTGGAAACACAGAATCAGTCTATGTTTCTCGCAATACCTTTACACTCAGTTGACAAAAAAGGAACATAGCTAATTCTAACAACCAATACATCAAATTAAAGCTACGACCTTTAACTTTCCATCACAACAAGTAACATTACGTAAAAATCGACATTTATTTAATGGGATAGAAAAATAACGGTTCTAGCGAAGGCACTGAAACTTATTCGGCGCAGAAAATAACAAAACTCTCCAAACTGAGATGATCGGCAAACGTATATATCATACACATAAAAAGTAAAACTCGAGACAAACATTCTGATATGCATTACATGGGGGAACATTATACAGTGACTTAGCATGAAACGAAAAACTCTACCAACTGAGCTACCGGGCCCCCATCTGGGCTGACTGACTGACTTTGAGGCTTAACGTCCTCTCAGGTATCTATGACCTATATTGGGACATGATTTGTTTATTCGCTATAGTGGGGGGGGGGGGGGAGGTGGGCGTAGGATGATGGGTTGGGGTTGTTTGAAGGTTAAAAGTAGTTTGGTAAAAGGGTTGGTTGTAAAATGTTCTTTCTGTTTGTGGTATGGACACTTTGTAGGGGAGGGGGGATTAAAAGAGGTTTTGGTTTCTTTATTATTTCCAAATTTGTGGTGTAAAAAATTGATAAAATTTCAGAGCCACTCTGATAAAAAATTTAAAAGTCCAATTTCTTCAATTTGAAGTTGGTATGCCGCAGCAATTTTCATATGTACATAGAGCGCAGAGGTTGCCTTGCCTTTACACATATAACATATATATACAACATAGATCTTTCGTTCTGTCATTCGCACCCTCAAAAAAAAAATAAAAAAATAAGAGGATTGGTAAGAGTGGACATGAGTCCTTTTAGGGCTTGTTTATGTACGGATAATCTATTATTCTCTTTATTTATATAGCGCCTTATCCGAAGTTCAAAGCGCTTTATGCCGTGTGAGATGGAATTTTTTACACAATATATCACGCATTCACATCGACCAGCAAACCTCAAGCCTGTTAGGCGAATGTTCACCTTTCGCGGCCTTTATTCCAAGTCACACGGGTATTTGATGGACATTTTTATCTATGCCTATACAATTTTGCCAGGAAAGACCCTTTTGTCAATCGTGGGATCTTTAACGTGCACACCCCAATATAGTGTACACGAAGGGACCTCGGTTTTTCGTCTCATCCGAAAGACTAGCACTTGAACCCACCATCTAGGTTAGGAAAGGGGGGAGAAAATAGCGGCCCGACCCAGGGTCGAACACGCAACCTCTCGATTCCGAGCGCAAGTGCGTTACCACTCGGCCACCCAGTCCACTAATCTAGTAGATTAGTTTTAGTTTTTCATCGGGTGTCATAATTTGGTTGAGTCTTGGTGTGCGGTGCTCAGTGACCCACCCACCAGAAGAGGCGGGGAGGGGAGGGGGGGGGATGAGGTTGCAGGGAGGGGGCCCGTCGCTCCCGTTGGGTGGGTACCGGGTATGGTGGTGAGGTACGTCTCGTTTTATGTGGGTGTTTGGTGTGCGGTGCACAGCAACCCTCCCCCCAGGTGGAGCAGGGAAGGGAGAGGGGGGGGGGGGGTGGGGGAAGGCCCTTCGCTCCCGGCGGGGGGTGCTGGCGGGCGCGCACACCTAATAATAGAAGAGAGTGTTGAGGTATGGTAGGTATGACGTCTCAAGACACGAACCCCCTTCCTTCTGGGGTGGGGGTGGAGTGGGGGAGGTGGGGGACAGGGACGCGTACCCACTGTACGCACAGGGAGGTGGGGGGGGGGGGGGGATGGACCAGTTTAGGATTTTGTTTAGCGGCTCTGTAAATTTTAAGCCCGTCCGCTCTGTTAGGCTGGGGTGAAGGTCGGGGGGCTGTGGATACGTCACACCAGACAGGAGAGAAGTTGGGGTATGGTGGTTGGGTGCTTATGCTATTTTTAGACGTCGCCTGTGCTCCGGCCCCCAGTGGGGCACCGGCCAATAGGAGCGCTCCCTTGTGGGGCGCAGGCATTTGGAGGGTATCGGGATGGGTCCGCAAGAACGAGCGTACGGCGAAATCATAACAAGTCGCGTAAGGCGAAAATACAACATTTAGTCAAGTAGCTGTCGAACTCACAGAATGAAACTGAACGCAATGCAACGCAGCAAGACCGTATACTCGTAGCATCGTCAGTCCACTGCTCACGGCAAAGGCAGTGAAATTGACAAGAAGAGCGGGGTAGTAGTTGCGCTGAGAATGATAGCACGCTTTTCTGTACCTCTCTTCGTTTTAACTTTCAGAGCGTGTTTTTAATCCAAACATATCATATCTATATGTTTTTGGAATCAGAAACCGACAAGGAATAAGGTGAAAGTGTTTTTAAATTGATTTCGACAAATTAATTTTGATAATAATTTTTATATATTTAATTTTCAGAGCTTGTTTTTAATCCAAATATAACATATTTATATGTTTTTGGAATCAGCAAATGATGGAGAATAAGATAAACGTAAATGTGGATCGTTTTATAAAAAAAATATTTTTTTTACAATTTTTAGATTTTTAATGACCAAAGTCATTAATTAATTTGTACGCCACCAAGCTGAAATGCAATACCGAAGTCCGGGCTTCGTCGAAAATTACTTGACCAAAATTTCAACCAATTTGGTTAAAAAATGAGGGCGTGACAGTGCCGCCTCAACTTTCATGAAAAGCCGGATATGACGTCATCAAAGACATTTATCAAAAAAATGAAAAAAAACTATGGGGATATCATACCCAGGAACTCTCATGTCAAATTTCATAAAGCTCGGTACAGTAGTTTGGTCTGAATCGCTCTACACACAGACACACACACACACATACACCACGACCCTCGTCTCGATTCTCTCCTCTACGTTAAAACATTTAGTCAAAACTTGACTTCATGTAAAAATGATAATAAGATGTCGTTTAGACATGTAAAACGATTTTTTTTCTTCTTTCTAAAACCATTTCCCAAGCGGCGATGTGGCAGGTGTGCGGGCGTAGCTGGCTGATGTGGCAGGTGTACGGGCGTAGCTGGCTGATCTGGCTGGTGTCCGGGCGTTGTTGGCTGATCTGGCAGGTGTACGGGCGTCGCTGGTTGATCTGGCTGGTGTCCGGGCGTAGCTGGCTGATGTGGCAGGTGTCCGGGCTGATGTGGCAGGTGCACGGGCGTCGCTGGTTGATCTGGCTGGTGTCCGGGCGTAGCTGGCTGATGTGGCAGGTGTCCGGGCGTAGCTGGCTGATCTGGCAGGTGTACGGGTGCAGCTGGCTGCTGTGGTAGCTGCACAGGCGAAGCGTGTCCGGGGGCCGTTGGCTGGTCTGCCCGTGCTTGTCTCCGTCTTGGAGGTGCAAGTCGCGACACGTTCCAGTCTCCAGCAATTTCAGCATTTTCACAGTCAGCATCTTCTTGGCAGCCCTGGCAAAAACAAGAGCGCTCTCGTGTTGCAACCACGAAAGGTTGGATTCCCTTCACGCAGTGAAGTCTCTGGGTGTTCTTCAGTGGCTTTGTCCCTGTCCGCTCTGGCCTGTGCCTGTTCACATCTTCTGCAGGCACATACACAAACCGACGTTTGATGTGGCTGTGCTCATCCGTTCCTGCACGCGGAAGACTCAAGCTCTTGGTACAAAAGTCGTAGAAGGTCTTCGGTGAGGGTACCTCGGCCCTTCCTGCCGCAGCAGCTCTGTTCACCGACTTTTTAATGACCCCTGTTTCGCGGTCACAGGGACCTTTGCCATGCCTGCTGCCAAAGAAATGGCGTTCCGTCTTGACGCCCATGTCAGACTGTGCAAAGCTGCAATCAACGAACCCAATTCTGTTCTTGTACTGGGTGGGGGCGCCGTCAGAGAATGCGATGACTCGGGTGAAAACTAGATTATCTGCCAGCAGCATCTCAACTGTCTTTGACATGTAGTGTTGCACTCCATGGTGATCATGAGTGAGGTCGTCGCTCACAAACACTATGGAGTCAGTAGTTACCAGATCACACCCAGCCTGCTTGCATTTGTAGGTCGCAACAACAGGATGCACTGTAGTCTGGGTGTTGTTCCAGTGGAAGCCTTGAGGTGCATCCTGTTGCTTGGCCGTGTAGTTCTCTGCATAGTCCATACACAGAATGACAGATTCCCTTGGTACAGTCCTGGTGATGTGGCAGTACTGCTCGTACTGCCATTTAGCGTTGAACAGATGACGGGAGAAAGGAACAAGGGCAGACTGGAGAGCTTCAACGAGGCCTTGAAAACTGCCTTCTTTTCGGACTTTCGTCATCCGGGTGGAAGTATTCGTGATGGCCACATTTTCCCACTGCCACCAGGTTGCAGGAGAATTCCGGAGAGTCTCATTTTCCAGTACAAGGTGAAGACGCTCACGAAGGAGGGCTGGGCCACAGTTGTCACACTGCCTGTCAATGCAGGCCTTTTTGTAGACCCCTTCTTCTTTTGGGCAGAGGGTGATTCTGCTAGCTTCGAAATGATCTCTGATCTTCAGCTCTGGTTCATTGCTAAGGTGGCTGTTCAGTGCTGCGCACTTCAGGTCGATATTCACGCAATACTCGCACAAACATTCCCTGAATTTATGCGAAGTGAATGGGAGCACTCTTCTTGGCTTCAACCTTTTAAAAGAGCTGAAAGAGATTGCTGCTCCGTCTTGTTGTCTGAACTCTTCGTAGGCTGACCGGAGTGAAGTTTCCATGACTTTCCGTGGTTGAACTGATCCACCTTCAACGATAGCTGATCTCGCATCTGGCAGATCTTTACTGACTAATCCATTTTCAAAAAAGTGAAAGACTTCGTTGACCGTTGATTCTGGAAGAGCATCCTTGCGCGTCGCGCGATCGTCTTCCCACCCGTCTGAACATCTTGCTGACGCTACTTTATTTCTCAGTTTATAGCTGATGCCCATGTGTTTTGCTAATGACTTGTTCTTGATAAGTATGGATTTAGCATAAAGTCTCCTCAGCCTCAGAGCTTTAACTGATCTTTGTTTCTTGATCTTCTCCATCTCCTCCATCAAAGCCGATGCCACACATGAATCAAACTCCAGTTTTTGCTTGGTTGTTGGGCTGAAAACCCCAAGCTTGGAGTTGACGATGTTCTTGCTGTTTGGCGACAACGCTCTCAGTCCAGCGGAAATGACCTCACCACGCACTGCTGGATTTTTTGGCAGGATTTCCAGAAACTTTTTGCAGAATCTCGAATTTGCGCTGCGAACAGCAACACCTGACGACACGCTAGTTTGCGTCGCAGATGAAGGTGAGGGCAAGCATTTCTTTAATTGGGAAATCGGTATTTTCTTTCGGATTTCATTTTTTGCCCTGTAGGCTTCACAACGTTTTTTGTTGATGTGGAAGCGTTTGATGTGATGCATTTCTGCTCGGTGTTTCCTCTGTCTTTCTCTGTTTTTCTGCCTGGTTTCTTCGGACGGTTTTGAGGTTGATGCTACTCTTATTTCTCGTTTGGCAGTTGTTTCTTTTTGCCTCTCCCTGTACGTTCTTTGTCGAATTCGTTGCAATTCGCGGTTTCGCTGTATTGCTTCATCTGTTCTTCTCGCATTGTACACTTTCTTTCGATTTCTTTCTGTCTCGTCCCTGTGATTTTTGGATAACTGTTTCTGACGTTCCTTCTTCCCTTCCGATAAAAGAGCTGCCTCCCGTTTGCTCCGACGAAGCTCCATCCCTTACCTTGGAAAAACCGAGATCAAAATTAAGAATAAAAAAAGTCAGTTAGACAGACGGACCAGATGCGATTTCGTCCGGGACTATAGAAAGAATAGTAAAAAAAATGATAAAAACAATAACAATAAAACTTGTTCCGTCGGCTTTCCACTAACTACCAAGACGATGTCTTCGTTTTGTGCAGAATAAAAACGTAAGACACAATTTTCAGATCCTCGGAGAAGCAACTTTATTTTCCCACCATCCCACACTAACCCACCTAAGCTGCATTATCACAAAACTGTGTCACACCCGCCCACATGTACTGCTTTATCACAAAGTTGTGTCACACCCACCCATCTGTACTGTTTTATCACAAAGTTGTGTCACACCCGCCCACCTGTACTGCTTTATCACAAAGTTGTGTCACACCCACCCATCTGTACTGTTTTATCACAAAGTTGTGTCACACCCGCCCACCTGTACTGCTTTATCACAAAGTTGTGTCACACCCACCCATCTGTACTGCTTTATCACAAAGTTGTGTCACACCCGCCCACCTGTAATGCTTGATCACAAAGTTGTGTCCCAACCGCCCATCTGTACTGCTTTATCACAAAGTTGTGTCACACCCGCCCACCTGTACTGCTTTATCACAAAGTTGTGTCACACCCGCCCACCTGTACTGCTTTATCACAAAGTTGTGTCTCACCCGCCCACCTGTACTGCTTTATCACAAAGTTGTGTCTCACCCGCCCACCTGTACTGCTTTGTCACAAAGTTGTGTCTCACCCGCCCACCTGTACTGCTTTATCACAAAGTTGTGTCTCACCCGCCCACCTGTACTGCTTTATCACAAAGTTGTGTCTCACCCGCCCACCTGTACTGCTTTGTCACAAAGTTGTGTCTCACCCGCCCACCTGTACTGCTTTATCACAAAGTTGTGTCACACCCGCCCACCTGTACTGCTTTGTCACAAAGTTGTGTCTCACCCGCCCACCTGTACTGCTTTATCACAAAGTTGTGTCTCACCCGCCCACCTGTACTGCTTTGTCACAAAGTTGTGTCTCACCCGCCCACCTGTACTGCTTTATCACAAAGTTGTGTCTCACCCGCCCACCTGTACTGCTTTGTCACAAAGTTGTGTCTCACCCGCCCACCTGTACTGCTTTATCACAAAGTTGTGTCACACCCGCCCACCTGTACTGCTTTATCACAAAGTTGTGTCACACCCGCCCACCTGTACTGCTTTATCACAAAGTTGTGTCACACCCGCCCACCTGTAGGCCTACTGCTTTGTCACAAAGTTGTGTCTCACCCGCGCACCTGTACTGCTTTGTCACAACGTTTGTTATCGTGCTTATTGAATGTCCATTTGACAAGCAGGAGGCAATTCATATGTGGACATCATGACAAATAAACGCAACAGCTGTTAAGCTTAAGAAAAACACCAAAAAGTTAACTAACAGACCCCGTTACTTTGACAGCCACGAATTCAGGAATCACAGAACATTACAAATCACGTATTTCCAAGTGCTGAAACGTATTTAATAGAATTCAATTTCAATCAATGACTTAAGATATATAAGAAGAAACATTTCTTACCTTTGGATTTGTTCCAGCTTCATTAGGACAGCGCAAAAATCGAAAACAAGAACATCACTGAAAAAATCTCACGCCCATAACAAGTTTGATAAGTTTGACGGAACGAACTATGAGGTCACGCTCTCAATTACGTCATATTTTTACAAAATATTTGGTGCATCAAAAGTCTATGGGCGCTACTTATGATACAGACAGCAATTTTTCAATACAATTTTCGTCTACTACAGCGTTTGAACACAATCTTCCTCCCATAACGATGTGACACGAAACTCATTTTACTTAACGAGAGGCGTGTTCTGCCGACACTATAATGTTTTTCTTTTTTAAAACACATTATTATGGTAAAGCTTTTCTATTTCTATGCTAAAGATGACTTTTCGTTGCTGTTAATGATATTTTGCAAGAATGCGACCTGCCTCAAGTTTGCCCATAACGTGTGACACCAAAGTTATTAGCGGAAGACAAATCTTCCGAGTGCTATGACGTCTTAAAAGTCAGTTTACTGCAGCATTTTATCCCTCAGGCACATACAAGAACAATAAGACTGTAGTATGCAGGCCTCCATTGCTTTCTTCTGTCATTGATGAAAGTACTGGCCTGGGTTTCAAAAGTGTACTGTCGCTGTGCAACAAATCAGTCGCCATTTTCTGCCGTGTTTTGTGAATAAAATGTGTTTAAAATCCACACACACAAAACAATGTTGTTGGTTCCTTTCATTTCGTTTTTGTTCATTTCAAGCTAAGCAGTGTGGTATGCTTTGTTTCCTTTTAATTCAAATGGATGGCTTTAAAATAAGCATTTTAATCTGGTGGTGTCAATTTTACCCATGATCTGAGCCGTTCACCCATGTATTCTTAAACGGATTTTTGTTTTGATGTACAATTTTCATTCAATTTTCTTTTCATGTTTGCTTGCTTTTCATTTAAACTGTACAATAGCCGCCATTTATATGTATTTTTCTAGAAAACTGTAAACACCACTATAAGCATTATGCTTGTTGTTGTTTACTCTATATGCGTTTTTTTGTAAATAATGCACAAACGTTGAATAAAACAGTTTAAACCAATACCTATGTACACCGAGCCTTAAAATTAGGTCTTTTTTCTGCTTCCGTCTTAGGCTTTAGCAATTGTTATGTAATAAATATCCTAATAAATGTTGTTGCAATATTTTCAAAATGTTGCCAGCCAGAAAAATTTTACTGCAAGTTTCTTTGAAAAAAATATTAGAACAAAAGTTTTCCAAATTTGTTTCCAAATTTTTCATGATTAAACGTTCCAGTAGCATGCCTTTCTTGTTTTTGGCTCACGTAAGTGTAGCATATGCGATGCTAACTTTTGTCTGTCTGTGCGTGTGTATGTGTGTGATAGAAACTTTAACATTTGACTGAACACCGAAATACTAATTTTACCTGGTTATTATCCAAGCAACAGCTTCAAAGTATTGAAGCAATGATCAACATTTCGTCGGCACGTATGTAGTGAAAGTGTGTATCCAAAGATAATGGGTGGTGGGGGGTTTTGGGGGGGGGTAAAAACAGGTGACTGGTTTGTGTCGTGTGTGGTATGTAGACCAGGTCAGGGGTCAAGGTTAAGTCAGATCGCGTGAAGGATTGTGGTATAGATACAGTTCTCACCCAGCTGCAGTTCGCCGATTCGGGGAAGACGATTTCACATTGTTCGGTTTCGTAGCCCCAGAAAAATAGATAAAGAAGATACCAAAGGAGATTTCCTACAGGTTGATCTGCACAGCGTGTTTCCAGTGTGTGCGCGAGGAAGCGCTGTCGAAAGCGCAGTGTCGATCTGGCAGTCGTGTCCCCGTAAGTAGGCTTCAGACAGACAGATCTAGATCTAGTGTCTCCCACTCTTGCACCGTGTCACCTATGCTTACTGTGTGTGTGTATGTGTGACGGAGTGAATGAGTTTGTGTTACTGTTTGTCGATTTCTTACGGGAGCCTTGAAGGCTTCGCCTCTTGTTTTTGACTCACATGCGAAGCAAAAGTGAGTCTATGTACTCAACCGAGTCGTCCGTCCGTCCGTCCGTCCGGAAAACTTTAACGTTGGATATTTCTTGGACACTATTAAGTCTATCAACACCTGATGTGGCCTGATGGTGTATGGTTACAAGATCTCAAAAAACATGTGCGGCAACTTGACCTCACTTCAAGGTCACAGGGGCCGTAATTGTTGTCTTAAAAACGACCATTTTTCACATTTTCGCATTTTTTTCTGAAGTTATCGAGAATGGCAACCTTAGCTATGTATGCAATACAGGGCAATGTAAGCCCTATCTTTGGACACCAGTTTGGTTGACCTTGCTTCAAGGTCAAGGTCGCAAGGGTCCTTTAAAGTTGGATTGTATACATATTTTGAAGTGACCTTGACCCTGAACTATGGAAGATAACTGTTTCAAACTTAAAAATTATGTGGGGCACATGTTATGCTTTCATCATGAGACACATTTGGTCACATATCATATGATCAAGGTCAAGGTCACTGACCCTTATGAAATGTGACCAAAATAAGGTAGTGAACCACTAAAAGTGACCATATCTCATGGTAGAAAGAGCCAATAAGCACCATTGTACTTCCTATGTCTTGAATTAACAGCTTTGTGTTGCATGACCTTGGATGACCTTGACCTTGGGTCAAGGTCACATGTATTTTGGTAGGAAAAATGTGTAAAGCAGTTCTTAGTGTATGATGTCATTGCTAGGTTTAGTTATTTGACCTTGACCCTGAAGGTCAAGGTCATGTAAAGGTCAAGGTCAAGCATGTGAGTCGTATGGGCTTTGCCCTTCTTGTTATTCTTATCAGCTCTGCTGTCAAATACCGGACACGACGGATTGTCGTCCCTTTCTTGATTTCTTCTGCCCTTTTTTCTTTCCTTCCTTTTAAGAGACCTAGTGAAGAAAGCAGTAAAGCCGGTTTAGTGAGAGAGCATGCATACAATTCTTGAGAACTAAAACTGTTCTAGTTGTGTGTTAAAGTTTATTCACCAGACTCGTTATGTGTTGCAGGGTTCATCACTGTTTGACGTGATCAAAGTATGCGAAAGAGGGCAGTCAACGCCTCCCAGAAATTCTCCCACTGACCCTTTGAGTTACGCCACCAACGGACAGGTCTGCCCCTCTGCAGCGCAGATGTGAGCAGCCTTCACTTGAATTTGTAGTCTGCCTATTACTAACCCCTTCCTTTGTTTTGGTTACAGTGGCACCTAAGACCACGGTAATCTTCAAAAATGTGAAAATCTGAAAATGGAGGAGATTCACCGAGTAGGGGCAGAAAAACAAGGCCCTAGAATGTGAGGAAAGACAAATTGGGGAGTCTTTCAGGGGGGGGGGGGGGGGGGGTGCCACTGTACTTATCTTGGCATGTGCTTAGTTGGTTGTATTAAGACAGACAAAATCCAAAAACAAAGAGACTGTCAACGTTCCAAAATTCGGGGGAAAAAACCAAGAAAGGTAGGTTGTTGGAACGTTGTTATTGACAAAATTACATTACAATCACAGATATTTCTTCCCAACAGTCTTTTAAGTGAATAGACAAACAAATATTCACACAAAACTTATCTTGATAGAATCAGTTTTCGCCCAAGATAAGTTTTCGCCCAAGATAATATTCTATCGAGATAAGTTTTGTGTGAATATTTGTTTGTCTGTTCACTTAAAAGACTGTTGGGTGAAAATATCTGTGATTGTAACGAGTATTAAGACAGGCTGGTAGAAAGAAAGTGGAGGTTTGTGACTTGCCTCTTGTTCACCAGACATTTAAACAAGTCGCGTAAGGCAAAAATACAACATTTAGTTAAGCTCAGTCCAACTCACAGAATGAAACTGAACGCATTGTATTTTTTCCGCAAGACCGTACACTCGTAGCATCGTCTGTCTACCGCTCATGGCAAAGGCAGTGAAATTAACAATCCAGAAAAGCGCGGTTGCGGTTGCGCTGAGGAGGATAGCACGCTTTTCTATATCTCTATTCTTTTTAACTCTCTGAAAGTGTCTATATGTTTTTGAAATCAGGAACGGACAAGGAATAAGATGAAATTGTTTTTAAATCGATTTCGAACATTTTATTTTAATCATAATTTTTATATTCCTAATTTTCAGGGCTTGTTTTTAATCCGAATATATCATATTTATATGTTTTTGGAATCAGAAAATTATGAAGAATACAATAAACGTAATTTTGGATCGTTTTATAAAAAATTATTTTAATTACAATTTTCAGATTTTTAATGACCAAAGTCATCAATTAATTTTTAAGCCTCCAAGCTGAAATGCAATACCAAAGTCCGGCCTTCGTCGAAGATTGCTTGGCCAAAATTTCAATCAATTTGATTGAAAAATGAGGGTGTGACAGTGCCGCCTCAACTTTTACAAAAAGCCGGATATGACGTCATCAAAGACATTTATCGAAAAAATGAAAAAAACGTCTGGGGATATCATACCCAGGAACTCTCATGAAAAGTTTTATAAAGATCGGTCCAGTAGTGTACTCTGAATCGCTCTACACACACACACACAGAGACACACACACACACACACACACACACACACACACACACACACACACACACACACCACGACCCTCGTCTCGATTCCCCCCTCTATGTTAAAACATTCAGTCAAACCTTGACTAAATGTAGAAAAGAAAAGAAAAAGAAAACCTAGCAAGAAACTTGTAACGCAAGTCGCTTGTGTTCCAGACTGACCACCCCAAAATCGTATTAAATCGTTCAAAATTGTGTTTTGGGTTTGATGCAGAATGTATCACAGTAAAGTATAAAGAACATCTTGGTGTGGTTGAGTTTGCAGGTGTAAGGTGAAAGTTGTATGTCAGCTTATAATAGAAGTTATGTTTTTTTCATTACAGTCAGGAATGCATTTTTTATGAATGCTTTTAGTTTTTGTGTATGATAATTTTCACGATCTCACGCTTGCATATCCAGTATGCAGATCATCTTGAGACATCTATTTGTTCTTGTTTCAAGCGGCGTGATGATGATGGTTCCTGTACCACAGGTTCTTTGCCTATTGGGGAACTGCAATGGTTATTTGCTTACAGGAGGGCGAGGGAAAGCACCTGGCTCAGACCTGTGCACATCTACGGTGTCTCCGTAATTTCTTCGATTTTTATATGCAGAATACGGTGCTACGGATTTTTAACTAAAATTCCGAAATTCCTACGATTTACAAAAAACACACAAAAAAAGTACTTTTTTTCTGTTTTAAGATGTTTTGACCAATTAGTTAGCCGTTGCGCTGAAAAGACGTTTTCCGATTTACCGGAAGCGCGCGTGTTCTCAGCATTGAGTCTTTGTTCTTAGACTTAGTTCGTCCAGCGTCTGCGTGGCAACTTGTGATTGAAGTGAAACATGGAAAAGAAAAAAAGAGTGCGAGATTCAGATAGTGAAGAGGAGACACCAGCTCTGTCACCAAAGAAGAAGAAAACGGCACAACGGTGCTGGAAGTCCAGTTATTCTCAAGACAACCTGGAGTAATTCCCATTCTACTGCGTCATAGTGTTTCAGTTTGTGTGCTTTGTGAGCAGAATTATGTCTTGAACTGTCGTTACAGCTTACTACGGAAACATTTTAAAAACTACTGAAATTTGGTTTGTTTACTACTGATGAGCGTTTTGAGTTTGCACAGGTCTGCTGGCTGCAGGAAGGGAGGAGACGGGGTTGTTGGTGTGCTATATTTCAAGCGGCATCAGCTGACATGCATTTTGTACTGCCGTTAACTGAATGATAAGACTTAACCCAGCGCTGTGTTTTTTCAGGTTTCTTTCCCCAGTACCCCCACGTCCTGGTCAGTCAGTGGCCAGCCAGCTGTCCGTCCCCCAGAGTGTGGTACCTGCCTTGCCTCGCCGCTCACAGTCCCTCACCTCATTCTTCAACAAAGGTATGTTTAGATCTTCTTCTCTTCTTCTTTATTCATGGGCTGAAACTCCCACGTTCACTCATGTTTTTGCACGAGTGGGTTTTTTACGTGTATGACCGTTTTTACCCCGCCATTTAGGCAGCCATGCGCTGCTTTCAGAGGATGTATGCTTGGTATTTTTGTGTTACTATAACCCACTGAACTCTGACATAGATTACAGGATCTTTTCCATGCGTATTTGGTCTTACGTACACACGGAGGGGGATAAGGCACTAGCAGGTCTGCACATAAGTTGACCTGGAGATCGGGAAAATCTCCACCCTTAATCCTCAAGGCGCGGCCGGGATTTGAACCTGCAACAATCTGCATAGGAGACCGGGGTTTTATCCACTAGGCCACTGCACCCGTCTATTCAATCACATATTCTTACCTCAACTCACATAAATGGCATTAACTTCAGTTCATTGCTAAGATATTGAAGTAGTACTCGACCCTGGTAAGGGGGGAAGTAACTCCCTAAGAAAAACAATCCGTAGTCAAGGACGGGAGTCACCTCCCCTACCGGTAACCCGCACATGCGCGGTCCTGCTACCGGCCTGCATTCCACCCACTTCAACACTACTGCACAGACGTGTTGTTGTACTCCGGCATATTTTTTGCCTTGGCCTTCGTGGAAGGCCATTTGACCCTGGTTTTTGCGTTGCTATCTTTAGGTAAGATCGTTTCAATCTCTTCGCTGCTTTCGTTCGAGTATTTTCGTTCGTTTGAGTATTTTCGCTGTTGTAATTCATCTCCACGTGCGCGTGTTCGATATTGCAAATGGCGGACAAAAACTCAAAAAGCAAGGGCAAACTTGTTTCCCTACTCTCTTCACCGGGAAAAGAGAAGGATAAAGACAAGCCCAAGTCTAAATCAAAGGCGCGTGCCTCTGTGTCTTCTTCACAGCCTTTAATTCTGGTCACTGACCCGGCGACTAAGAAGACAGAACGGGTTTCGCTCAACTCTACGTCACCGTCACCGGTTTTCCCTACGCGGGAACGTTCTACTTCTCCTCTCTCGCGCTCGCAGACGCCACGGTCTAGCGAGTCCGTGTCGCGGGAAGAAATTCTGGCTATGTTTGCAACTCTGAAACATGACCTAGTTGCCTTGCATTCGGCAGAAAGGCCTGTCGCTCCCCTCCCGCCTGGCGTGGGGGGGGTGGCTTCCAGGGTTCGTACAGAGTCCTTGAACCCTGGAAAACTCCTTGAAAATTGGAAAACCTTTTCCAGGCCTTGAAAAGTGCTTGAAAATAGAGTTTTGTTAAATAGTCATTGAAAAGTACTTGATTTTTCCAAATTGTTGCCTATACATTTCGTCAGCAGCTTGTCTTATTTAAAACAAAATGCAACCCCCTTTTTTTCCTTCAAATACAGTACACACATTTTGGGAGAATAAAAGATCGAGTGAAAACGAAAGCAGACGAACTAACTATTACTAGTCACCCGTAGTTGCTTCCCTTCCCGGAAGTTGGCAAGGGAAACAACTACGGAATGACTAATAGTTTGCAGACTTGAAAAACTGAAGGTAAGCTTGGTGCTTTGCATTAATTTGGGGAAAATCATGTCCTTGAAAAGCATTTTTTGGTCCTGGAAATGTCCTTGAAAACTCATTGA
Organism: Littorina saxatilis; assembly: GCF_037325665.1. NCBI lineage: Eukaryota > Metazoa > Mollusca > Gastropoda > Littorinimorpha > Littorinidae > Littorina > Littorina saxatilis. The sequence continues at coordinate 5,002,186 of NC_090257.1, read as the reverse complement.
ATTGTATCAGCTCTGCCCTGCAGGAACCCTGGGCTTCTCTTTCTAGGCTGCGGCCGTCCGCGACGATCACGTCGGCTGATCTCGGGCCGGATTTTTCTGGTTCGGTCGCGGATTCCCCTGCCTTTTCAGGGGGGTTCGCGTCCTTAGCGCCGCCCGGTTCCAGCGCTTCGGCGTTGGGCGGCGTTTGTGGGAGTCCCCATCTTTTTGGGGGCTCACACTTGCCTGCGGGCCCGGGTTACGCTCTGGCGTCGCCGGGTTCGCAGACGGCTCCTCCCCGGCAGTACACCGTCCATCACGTGGCGGGTGCGCTAGGGAGCGGCGTAGCGCGCCAGCCTGCCCCCCTGGGATCAGTTTCGGCTGTCCCGGCCTCTGGGGGGCAGGCAGCAGCGTCTTGTTTGCCCAGCTCTGGCCTACAAGATTCTGTCGGCGGTCATCGACCTGTAGCTCTTGGTTCGGCTGCCGCCGTTCCTGGTTGGAGTTCGCAGGGGGTAGGCTCCTCTGGTTGCCCCTCGGGGCTTCCGGTCGGGCCTGCCCGCGGATTGTCGTCCTCGACTTCCGGTTGTGCTGTGGCAGGCACTTCCGGTGGAGGACAGCGGGCTAGTGGTTCCGGTGGCAGTGTCCCTGCTATCCCGTCCCTGGTTACGCATCGACTTCCGGCCCCGACTTCCGGTTCCGCCGCGGCGGTTCCGGTTGTCGGCGGTGCTGTTGGTGGACAGTTTGCGGCGCTTCCGTCTATTGTTCAACCGACTCTAGCCACTTCCGCTTCCGTGGACGGGTGGGTTTCCGGTTTGCCGGACCCTCCTTCTGATGGAGATCAGGAAGGTTTTGGAGAGGAACAGGAAGGGGATGAAGATTGCTCTGAATCTGCTACCCCCTTACGGATTCCCAATAAACTGGGCCCTACTCTGGAGTTGGCTGCGGAGATAACCTCACGGTATTTCCCTGAGGGTGTCTCCGCCGATTCTTCTGTGGTCGCACCCCCTCCTTCTGCTTTGGCAGATTTTGCGGGCGCGGGGGACACGAAGGTGAAGTTCCGGTTCATGGAATCTCCTTCCGTCCCTTTTGTGATGGCTCAGGTGTTGGCGGACGCTAACACACCCTACCCTCTCCTGGCTGCTCATGGGGAAGCCCCCCCGTCTGCTCAGCCTTGGTTAGCCTCGGCTCAGGCAGGCGGCGGCCTCCCAGCTAATTCAAGAAGATCGCGGCTGCCTAGCAGGCCACATTCTCTTCTCTCCTCGTTTTCACTGCCCACAGCTCCACTTCCGGTGACTCCGGAACTGGCTCGCTTACGGCAGGACGGTTATAGCCGAGATAGGACTGCCGTGTGTACGGAACAGAGTCTACTCGGGCTGGAGGAGAGCGGGCGTTCTTCCCTCGAACTGACCTCTTTAGCGGAAACGCTCATCCGGTCTCTCACGAGAGCCATCGCTTCGTCCATCGAACCTTTTAGGTTCCGTGACGATGCCATTGAGGCTGATGCTGCCATGCTCCTGGCGGCCCTCGCGAAGGTCACTGACAGTCAGATGACTCTTGCTGCTCGGCTCTACTCTCAGGTTGTGTTTTGGAGGCGCGAGGCTTTTCTTAACGGCTCACGCCTGACGGATAAGGCCACCATAGACTCTTTGAGAGTCTCTCCCTTCTCAGAGGGTGCGTTGCTGGGATCACGCTCTTTGGATGCCCTCCGGCAGCAAACGGAGGAGGCTCGTGACCATCATGTGGTGCAACTGACGGAACTCGCTCTTAAGCAGCACGGTAACAAACCACGGAGTTCTGCACCAGCTGCAGGCAAGTCCTCGGGGCAGAAGTCGTCTCAGGCAGGTAGGGGTGGTTCACGTTCCCGCCCTTACCAGCGTAAACCTTCCTTTGGGAAGCGGGGGTCTGGGCGCAAGCCCAACCCCCAATGAGACACCCCCGATCCAGTCACCCCCCCAGCCTCTACCCTTTTGGTAGCAGGCGGCCTCTCCCGGGCCCTTCCAGCTTGGCTGTCTCGGACAAGCAGCCTATGGATCATGGGGGTGATTCGATCGGGGTTCCGCCTTCCTTGGCAGGAAGGCAAGGCCCCTTTGTCCAGAGCGCCGGCCAACTTCCGGTTTCCGGCCAGTCCCGACGCTCGGGAGGCAATTCAGGCAGAAATCCTTCTCTTGCTGCAGAAGCAGGCTATAGAGGAGGTTCTCGACCACTCCTCCTTGGGTTTTTACGGAAGAATCTTCGTTGTCCCCAAGGCTTCCGGGGGGTGGCGGCCAGTCTTGGACCTCTCTCCACTGAACCGCTTTTTGCGCAAAATTCGGTTCACCATGGAAACGCCGGCGACCGTCAGGGAGGCGCTTCGCCCGGGCGACTGGGTGACGTCCGTCGACCTGACGGACGCCTACTTCCACATCCTCATGCACGAGGCGGACCGGAAGTGGTTGCGTTTTCTGTGGGGGGACCGAATCTTCCAGTTTCGGGCCCTACCCTTCGGGCTGTCACTTGCTCCCTGGGCGTTCACCATGGTGGTGCGCCAGCTTTGTGCCCTTGTTCGGCAGCACGGGGTTCGGCTCAGGGCATACTTGGACGACTGGCTGATCCTTCATCAGCGGGAAGCGCTATGCCTTCAGCATACCCAGTTTGTCCTTGCCCAGGCTCAGGATCTCGGCTTCCAAGTCAACCACACCAAGTCCGAGTTGACTCCGTCGCAGACCTTTACTTACCTCGGCATGGTTTTCGATTCACGGGAGTGGACAGTTCGTCCCACTCAACGCCGGGTGGACAAACTGCAAGCTCTCCTGTCTTCCCTTTTAGGGCTTCAGTCAGCTCCAGCCCGGACGCTTGCGTCTGTACAGGGCCAGATGGAGTCCATGTCGTCCCTTATTCCGCTAGGCAGATCCCACAAGCGCCCGTTTCAGGCGGCTCTCAGTTCAGTCTGGAATCCGACTTCACAAGGCTGGGACGTTTTGGTTCCTCTCGGGGTCTGGTTTCAGCAGACCACGCTTCAGTGGATGAACACCCCTTGGCTTCTGCAGGGAGTGCCCATAGCGCTTCCTCCTCCCTCCACGCATCTCTTTTCGGACGCGTCTCAGAAGGGTTGGGGGGCTCATGTAGACACACACACGACGTCCGGTCGGTGGTCACAAGAGCAGCGGCTTTGGCACATCAATCGCCTCGAGCTCGAGGCGGTCTTTCTGGGGCTTCAGCATTTTCTCTCCGCCCTCCAGGGCACCCATGTGTTGATTCATACCGACAACACGACAGTCGCTGCCTACCTCAACAAACAGGGCGGTTCCCGATCTCAACTGTTGTCCAGCCGAGCATGCGAGATCCTTTCTTGGTGCGCTCGCCATCAGATTCTGGTCTCGGCTCGCTACCTGCCCGGCTGCCTGAACGTCTTGGCCGACGCCCTCAGCCGGTCCTCTCAGATCCTCCACACAGAGTGGACCATCACGCATCAGGCGCTCCTCCGCCTTTGGGCGCAGGTAGAGCGACCGATGGTCGACCTCTTCGCCACGAGGTTTTCGCGTCGCCTTCCGATCTTTGTTTCCCCGTTTCCGGACCCGGAAGCGTGGAAGATCGACGCGATGACGATAAGCTGGACAGGGCTAGTGGCTTACGCCTTCCCTCCCACTCCACTCATCGGAAGGGTCCTGCGAAAAGCCGACTTAGAGCGGCCTCGTCTTCTTCTCGTGGCACCGCGCTGGCCCAGTCAGCATTGGTTCCCGGACCTCCTGCGGCTCGCCAGCGGCCCGCCAATTCCGCTCAGCCTTCGGCGAGGGGAGCTTCTACAGCCCAGGACGGGCATTCTTCACGATCGCCCCGAGTTCCTGGATCTTCACGCCTGGCGACTGTTCGGCGATCACTGAAGCTCTCAGGCGCCTCAGACCTTACTCTGGACTTAGTCCAGAAGGCTCACAGGCGTTCCACCTCCTCCGTTTATTCGTCGCACTGGCTGGCTTGGACTCGATGGTGTGCGGCCAACAATGTTGTCCCGGTTGCCCCACGATCAATGCAGGTCGCAAACCACTTGGCATGGCTCTCCGCTCAGGGACGCGCCGCGTCCACTTTGCGCGTTCGCCGCTCAGCCATCTCAGTTACTCTTAAGCAACTTGGTCGCTCCATCTCCCTCGGGGGAGTCATCGCGAGTGTGCTAAAGGGCGCGGCCCTCAGTTCTGCAACGGAGAGAACTTCTGTCCCGGCTTGGGACGTTCTGCTAGTACTCGAATTTCTCCGTTCTAGTGCTTTCGAACCTTTACAAGACGCTAGTCTTTCGGACCTTACGCGCAAAACTCTCATGCTCATACTGCTCGCTTCCGCGCGAAGGGGCAGCGAGATCCACGGCCTCTCAGGTTTAGACCGTGATATCACTTTTGAAAGAGACGGCTCGGTTTCACTGCGTTTCCGTCCCGATTTTCTCGCCAAAAATCAAAAACCGGACCAACTTTCACCGATCATTTCCATTCGGCCTCTTCGGGACATTTTAGCCCCCGGCGATCCGGATCTTTCTAACTGTCCGGTACGTGCGCTTAAGGCTTACTTGTTGCGTACCGCTCCGATTCGAGCATCAGCTCAGAAGTTGTTGTTTATTTCGATTAATACAGCCCGAAATAAAGACATTGCAAAAACCACGCTTACCAGATGGTCTTCCACACTTATAAGGCATGCCTATCAGTGGTGGCAGACACAAGGGGGGGGGCAGTCAGTCCTTCCTCTTCGATCACCTCGGACTCACGAGGCTCGAGCGTGGGCAACTTCCTTAGCTGTCCTCAAGTCTGGTAGGATGTCAGACGTCCTCAAAGCTGCATACTGGACGTCTCAAGATGTCTTCCTCAGCTACTACCTCCGGGACATTGCCAGCACTCACCCGGACGGTACCAACTGCCTCCCAGCCATGGTTGCCGCAGGCCAGATACTTCCAAGAGTTTAATGTGAGTATCCCACCGCCTTTATGTGCAATCTGCCATTTATGTGAGTTGAGGTAAGAATATGTGATTGAATCGAAAATTTCAAAACTAAATTTTCATTTAATTAATATACTTACTCAACTCACATCGTTTATACCCTCCCATCCATCCCCGCTAACATTATATGTGTTACAGGTGTGTGTTTCCGTGGGGGAATGAAGGCCGGTAGCAGGACCGCGCATGTGCGGGTTACCGGTAGGGGAGGTGACTCCCGTCCTTGACTACGGATTGTTTTTCTTAGGGAGTTACTTCCCCCCTTACCAGGGTCGAGTACTACTTCAATATCTTAGCAATGAACTGAAGTTAATGCCATTTATGTGAGTTGAGTAAGTATATTAATTAAATGAAAATTTAGTTTTGAAATTTTCGATTTTTGATCAAGTTTGAGCCTTACAAGAACGGTGTGCTCACATTAGCAGGGATCATATGAAAGCCTGTTGGAGAACATTTTTGACTTCACCCCACAGTGTGCTGATGGTTGGTTCTGACCCACAGTGTGCTGATAGTTGGTTCTGACCCACAGTGTGCTGATAGTTGGTTCTGACCCACAGTGTGCTGATAGTTGGTTCTGACCCACAGTGTGCTGATAGTTGGTTCTGACCCACAGTGTGCTGGTAGTTGGTTCTGACCCACAGTGTGCTGATAGTTGGTTCTGACCCACAGTGTGCTGATAGTTGGTTCTGACCCACAGTGTGCTGATAGTTGGTTCTGACCCACAGTGTGCTGATGGTTGGTTCTGACCCACAGTGTGCTGATGGTTGGTTCTGACCCACAGTGTGCTGATGGTTGGTTCTGACCCACAGTGTGCTGATAGTTGGTTCTGACCCACAGTGTGCTGATAGTTGGTTCTGACCCACAGTGTGCTGATAGTTGGTCCTGACCCACAGTGTGCTGATGGTTGGTTCTGACCCACAGTGTGCTGATAGTTGGTTCTGCGTGTGCGAAGATGCAGTACAGTGGAACCTCCCATTAAAACCTCGGGGTCTTGAAAGGGGGTTCCCCTGTATAGCAGAGTTGAAGTTCTATTTCTTCTTCTTCTTCTTCTGCGTTCGTGGGCTGAAACTCCCACGTACACTCGTGTTTTTTTGCACGAGTGGAATTTTACGTGTATGACCGTTTTTACCCCGCCATTTAGGCAGCCATACGCCGCTTTCGGAGAAAGCATGCTGGGTATTTTCGTGTTTCTATAACTCACCGAACTCTGACATGGATTACAGGATCTTTTACATGCGCACTTGGTCTTGTGCTTGCGTGTACACACGAAGGGGGATAAGCCACTAGCAGGTCTGCACATAAGTTGACCTGGGAGATCGGAAAAATATCCACACTTAACCCACCAGGCGGCCGCGGCCGGGATTCGAACCCTCGACCTTCCGATTAAGAGGCCGACATCTTACCACCCCGCCACAACGCCCGTCTAAGTTCTATTTCAAGAAGTGATCTGAGATCTATCGGCTGTGTTCTTTTTGTTATTGGAAAACCTGTTTTTAAGGGGGGACAGGGTAGGCAAGCACTTTTTTTTTTTTTTTTGGAAACAGCTTGCTGCTTGTTTGATTTTTGCAAGCAGAATAACTTAATTAAGGGAAACCATTTTAAATTTTGAGTGAAAAGCAATTTTTGGGGGTTTTATTCACCAAAATGTGAGAAAAACGTTATAAAATGTGCTTTTTTTAAAATGTTGCAGTTTGTGAACCAGTGCATGTTTTGATCCAATTTTTCTTCTTTGCAGCAATATGTGTGTGTTTAATAATTCTGTGTATCGAAAAGCATTTCTAAGCAATATATTATTTTAATTTAGCATTTTCAGTTACCGGTTCAGTTTTGATAAGAAAAATACATGAAATCCTAACTGTCAGACTCATAAAAACCCAACCAATGCACTGAACTCTTATTCCATACACAGAACTGATGCTGTACAACTCATAAACAACATATACAAAAACTGAACAAATCCATCAAGCCTTTCAAAAGTTGCAACATTTTAATTGTAGCGTTTTGTCTGAAAATTACATTCAGAGAAAACAGCATTTTAAAGATTTGAACCAGTACATAAAAAAACCAGTAGCACAGTGCACCCTGAATTCATATGTTTTTATCAGAATGACCACTTTACTATGTAGGGAAAAGGATTTGACAATCAAATTATCAGGATTTTTTTTATATACATCATATGAAAACAGCCATCTTTGTTTGTACCGATATGAAAACATGAATCAGAACCAAACTGTCAGACTCATAAAAACCCAACCAATGCACTTAACTCTTATTCCATACACAAAACTGACGCTTTACAAATCATAAACAACATAAACAAAAATGAAACAAATCCATCAAGCCATTCAAAAGTTGCAACATTTTAATTACAGATGTTTGTCTGAAAATTACATTCAGAGAAAACAGCATTTGAAAGATTCCAACCAGTACCTCAAATTAGTAGCACAGTGCAGCCTGAATTGATATGTTTTTATAAGAATAACCACTTTACTATGATGGGGAAATGATTTGACGATCAAATTATCCAGACTTTTTTTAAAAAATCATTTGAAAACTCATCTATGTTAGTGCAGATATGAATTAAAACGAAACTGTCGGACTCATAAAAACACAAGGAATCCACTGTATTCTTATTCCATGCACAGAAATGGTGCTTCACAAATCATAAACAACATATACAAAATTGGAACAAATCCATCTTGCCATTCAAAAGTTACAACATTTTAATTACCACATTTTGTCTCAAATTACATGTAGAGAAAACAGCATGTAAAAGAGTCTCACTAGTACCCCGGTAAACTAGTACCACAGTAGAGCTTGAATTAATGGGGTGGTTTTTTTTTTAACCAGAATAACACTTTAACTATGAAGGGGAAATGATTTGATAATCAAATTATCAGATTTTTTTGATTTAAAAAAAATTATATGAAAACATTAAAAAAGTCAATTATCTGTGTTTGTGCTGATATGAAAATATTGATCAGAACCAAACTGTCAGACTCATAAAAACCCAACGGATGCACTGATTTCTTATTCCATTGCATAGAAATGATGCTTCAACATCAACAACATTACATAATTATATATACACAAATGGAACAAAACTATCAAGCCATTCAAAAGTTGCAACATTTTAATTACAGTATTTCTGTGCTCAATCCTAACACTGCAGCAAATTTCTGTAAAGCTGAATGTCCCTTTCCATGTACCAACTTGGTCATACGCGGATTATTTAAAATGCAACTTTACCACCCGAAGCGTTGCAAACACCGGGAGAAGAGTAAACAACTGCAGACTTGAATGGACACTCATATGCACTCCAGATGCAGGGCCTGTGCAAATCTTTGGGCTGATGCATCACCTTCTTTCATAATCAGACTGCTATCAGACAAGCATTCAGTACAGGATATAAACCTTTCAGCAATAGATTGAGCTGATCAATGTTGACAAAAGCCCAACACATGTCAGCGGAGTGACGTTGCACAGTACCAGTATCCATATCTGCTTGTGATGGGTCAGAAGATGGCAAAGTATCTGTATCTTCTTATGGTTGGTCAGAAGATGGCAAAGCTGATGTTTCTGCTGTGGAAGAGGGTAGTTCCGGTTTAGCAAACTTTTCCATCAGGTCAATCTTTCTCCTCGCTGCCACCACAGGAGGACTGGCTCTCCCCTTGCTCCAACCTAATAAATACACAAACACTGATTTAATATTTGATACAACTGTCCATGGTTTTTGTTTGTAATAAGCTGCAAATTTTAAGACTCAATATAAACGTCAACAAGTGCTTGTACTTTATTTTGCAAATGACCATGTTACATGGGGTGTACCTCAACTTTTTGGCTAGGCTGGTAAATCAGAAATCCCAATCAGCCCCCAACCACTGAACCAGGCGGGTTTTCTTACAACCACCTCAGCGGCTCGTACCCACATATGTCGGTTGACGAACACACACACACACACACAAAAGACATTCATTAATTGGCCCCTATCACAAAATGTACATGTCAAGTTTACCATGGGATTTGAGTAACCACACAATCACATACACACAGGAACTAATACTGAAACTAGCTGAATTATTTTCTTTCTTTCTTTCTTTCTTTTCATATTTTTCTTTTAAAATTAATTTATTTCATCACACTTGCTATGTATTTGCTTGTTTCTTGTCTGTTGTCTGTTTTGTGTGTGTGTGTGTGTGTGTGTGTGTGTGTGTGTGTTCTGTGTGTGTGTATACATTTTCAGATTTCCTAAACCTAGCACTGTTTGCAGGTGATCTTTATGCTTTTGATTCATGAGTTGCATCCCCAGTCCTTTAGTTTAACTCTTTTTTTTTCTTTGGTGAAGTAAATTGGATCTATTTTTTTTTATTCCTTAGTTAATGGAAAAGATTTGACAACAATATTGCTGTCAATGATAGGTTGGTCAGCCATGCTGGTGTAAACCAATCCTTTAGAATTAGAGAACACTCTCTAGTAGGGTACTTATATTTTCCTACGGTCAATGACCAGAAACAGAAACTGTGTCAGTCGTACATCGCTCAGATGCTGCTTCTCAGTTTGACCCCAGACAAAGAATACTGATGACATGTTACACCATAGTAAGCTCTCAAGGACTGGCCAGCGAAGAACAATAAAATAGGGGTTGTGAAGACGATATCACAGAGATGATCGAGGGAGGGGGGGGCGGCATGGTCAGTAAATTGGATCAAGAAACCCGCAAAATACTTCAGACACAAACTGTTTATCATTTACCTGCAAACCCTAACACATTCTTACAACAACAACAACATAACGATGTGCAATAAATCACGTTGTCAAACAAACAAGATCGAAAATAGAAAGAAGCAAAACCCACCTCGTCGAGTCAAGAATCTTAGAATGTCGTCTGCTTAAATACGATCATGTTGGTTCATTTCGGAGTGTTGTTTACTTCCTTCTACTGTTCGCTGCTGCTGGTTCATCTTTCTCTGATATTTCTTGCCACTATGCCGAACATTTCCAATGTTAGGGTTGTTCTCCGCAGCTCAAAACTTTGAAAAATGCTGCTGAATCGGTGAAAACGTCATGGATTTGTTGACACCGATAAGTTGTCAACTGCGCTTGCGCCAAATGCCTTTGACCTACATATATTTGCATATATTAATTCCGGGGTTTCGGTTGGAACGGATTCTCTCTCTTTGTGCCTATGTCAACGGAAATTCCCCAACGGTGATGACGTCATCTTGAAGAACGGAAATTTCCACACAGTTTGAACAGCGAAGGGTCATGTCATGTGCGCACATTTACCAGCACGGAGTATCCAAAGTTGACCATTTTTTCGATTTTTTTGATAAAACACAGACAAAAACAACAAAACATCGGTTTGAAAATGGTTTTATTTACATGAATACATGTCTAAAATGACTAAAGCAGATTATTGAATGCATTCCAGGATGTTCAAAGGTGTGAAAAATGCAACAACCCCAAAAAGGTGTATGAGACCAAAAATAACTCATTTTGCCTACCCGGTCTGCCCTTAATTCATACGTTTTTTCGGAACAACTTTGATAAAAGTACGTTGGCTGCCTTAGAATCTGGATTTCGTGGAATGAGATTTTTGTTCTGAATTGATGTAGCAGGTTGACATGGCTGTTAGGCACACAAAAAAAAATAGGTGTGGTTACGGTAACATAGCCAAAAAAAATAGGGTAGGAAGGTAGGCAATCACTTTTATTTTTTTACTTTTTTTCTAATGTGTGCAAATTAAACCTACTTGACAGGGAAATAAGTGTGCGACTCGGGCGCTTTCGCTTTCATTGCATTTTCTGCACTCGTTTACTTGGTTATTTGTGTGTTTGACAAATGTAATAAAAAGTTATAGGGTCGGCCCCAAAAAATAGGGTAGGTCGGGTTACCGTAACCACACCTATTGTTTTTTTAGGCGTTACCTACGACATTAATTCTGAAGAAAAAAAACACCTGTTTGCACAGGAAGTAGCCAATGTGTTGATTTTTGGCTCACGTAAGTGTAGCCTATGCGATGATAAACTTTGTCTGTCTGTGCGTGCGTGCGTGCGTGCGTGCGTGTGTGTGTGATAGAAACTTTAACATTTCCGAGTCTATGGATAAAGCTCGCATAAGAAGATTACGTCTCGGTCAAAAGTGTTTGACGTGTGTGATAGAAACTATTTGAAGACGTCACATTATGACGTAAGAGGGTTGGACGTCACGCAAAGGAATTACTGAAAGTCTCGGTCATTGTTATTGTGAGCGGGCCGAGACTAATTGGCAGATCCAGGGTCTCCCTTTCTTGCACGGTTTCACACTGTGTGTGTGTGTGTGTGTGTGTGTGTGTGTGTGTATGTGTGACAGAGTGATTGAGTTTGTGTTACTGTTTGTCGATTTCTTACGTGAGCCTTGAAGGCTTCGCCTCTTGTTGGTATGTGTCAAAGTCAAGGATCTTCTTATTCCATGTACAATCCAGTCCACCATTTCTTTAAGGCGAGAATTGGCGAGTAGGGCGAGGAAGTACCATTTCTTGGGCAATTGTCGCTGCGAGGAACGCTAGGATTTGGCAAGCAAAGGCTAGCTTGCATTGGGGTTGCTCGCTGTGCGAGAAAAAATGGCGGCTGCGCAGCTGCCAATCTGATTGGCTGTCCATGGCGGTCCGGCCATTGCAGACAATCTTTTCGGTATTAACCAATGGTGTTTAATTCTTGCGTAGCTAGCCATCGAAACGTTTCATATAAACTCTTGCCTCCTAACTCCTCGAGCAGCTAGCCGCAAGCAAATCTCCCCTGAAAGAAACGCGCGTCTGAGCTGATCTTTGGTGGTGAATATGACCGCTTACCCCAGAAGAAGTGTGCCTTTAAGATAGATTGATTCTATTAAATGACTTAGAGAGTAATCATGAGCTTGCATTTGTCCCACAGTTTACAGACTGGCCTACCATCGACTTCAGAAACTGTGTACACATTTGCAGATCAACAGCGACCTTGTGAGTATCTTAGACTGTGCTCTGAATGACTGGTTCTTCTTCCTCTTCTTCTTTTTCTTCCTCTTCTGTTCATGGGCTGAAACTCCCACAAACACTCAATTTGTTTGCATGAGTGGTTTTTTTTACATGTATGACCGTTTTTACCCTGCTATTAAATTACATATTCTTACTCCGAATCACATAAAGAGCATTGACGCAGTCTGAATAGCTAAGGTCTGAAAAGGCTACCCGTCTTAAAGTTTAAAAGGGAAGCAACCCAACCACAAAAAAGGGTAAACACAGCTATGGCAACGACCATATACCCGGGGAGTTACCTCCCCTGCCGGGTATGTGACGTCACTTCCATTGCTGCACCACGTGGTATACTCATTCGACATCTTTCAGTTCTGACGAGAGGTCGTGTTTCCATAGGCTCTGTGCGTTGTTGGAGTTTTCATAACACCCACCGACCACCTACCCGTCTGCTTTCCCTCTACCTGGTAGTTGGTGAGCTCTTTCCATTTTACCTTACCTATCGTAAGAACTTTTGGCTGGTTATTGATAATTTTCGTCCTTTTCGGACTTGTGAAATTTTTGTCAGTAACTGTTGTTGTTGTTGTGTTGGCCGCCATTTGCATTTTGGCCGGCATGGCAGAGAACGCGAGTAGACGTGGCAAGGGCGATGTTAAGGGCAAAATTAAACCTAAATCATCCTCTCAAGGTTCTAAACCTGTGTTAGTTGTCCTTTCGGACAAAGAGAAAAACACTGTCATGTCTGTTACCATTTCTCCTCCCGGACACGCTAGCGCGAGCGGTACTACTTCTACTTGCGTTACGTCGGCGGCTTGCTCGTCCTCCGTTTCTTCAGACGGGCAAGCTTCACTTGTGTCTTCGTTGTTGAGCTCTTTGGTTCCAGAGATTCGCAGTTTAGTTCGCGACGAACTTAAGCGTGCTACTCCACCGGAAAGCACCGTACATCCGCCTGCAGTGAGCGATGCACGCTCTTTGGCTTCCTTTTCCGGTTTTGTGGTGACGGCTTCCTGTGCTACCGGAACTTCGACTACTCCTTCGGCTTCTGCTTCCGCGGGAAGCTCTCAAGGTACGTCGAGCTTGTCCTTCGGCTCTAGTGAAGCCACTGGACTGTCCCTGCTGGGACGGAGCTCACCTGGCGCGGGTCACTCCCGCTTTCCTGCTCAGTCTCGTTCAGTACCCATTGAGCGTGAGTTCGTTTCTGAGCAAGGGCGGTTTCCTTCGGAAGTCGCGCTCCCGGGTTTTTCCGGAAGCGAAGGTCCTCCTTCACACTCCCATTCAGCGGCAGGTGTTGGAGTTGACTGTGGACTGGCCTCCGGGCAGCAGGGCTTCCGGCCTCAGTCATCACGACCAGCGTTTCCACATCAAGGTGTGGCTTCGCCGGCCGTGTTTCCGGCTCAGACCGGATCTGCTTTCTCTCTTCCGGGTACTCCTTCTCGGATGTCCTTGGTTGAGAGTCAGCTTCCTGACTACGGACGTTTGGGGCATTCTTCCCTTCACTTTGGTGTTGGGTCGACACCTCTTCCGGTTCCGGCGGCTTCAAGCTTGTCGTCAGCGCTCCCTTCTCTGCCTGCTGGTATGGTTACGGGACATGACGGTTTGCGGTCTGTGGGGTTTCCGGTTTCGGCTTACCCTGACCGCCAGCTTGCTTCCGGTTCAGTTGACTTTGGTCAAGTTGATCATGGCTATTCTGACACTCAGTCTGTAGCCAGTGAGCAACCTCGCTCGGGATTTCCGGCTCAGCTCAAGCGTGCTTTGGAAGCTGCCGCGGAGGTTACTTCCCGGTATTTTCCGGAAGGTGCTTCTGCTAAGGGTTCTTCAACCTCAGCGGCTCTGTCAGCTATGGCTGACTTCCGGTATGCGAAGGAGAGCGACGAGAGCTTCCGCTTTGCCGAATCTCCTTCGGTGGCATATCAGCTGTCTCAGGTTTTGGCTCGTCCATCTCCTGCCGGAAGTGGTCTCCCCTGCACGCCTGTTCCGTTACTGGTTCCGCACGGTCCAGTTCCGGAAGAGGCTCAGTCTTACCTAGCTTCTATGGCTCACGCTTCTTCTTTTACCCCCTCTGGTCTTAAGAAGTTCGTGCTGCCGAAGTTTTCTCGCAACTTACTGGCTTCTTTTGCTCTTCCGCGTACAACTCTGTCTGTTACGCCGGACTTGCATCCTCTGTTGGCCAAGCCAATCAAGCCTTCCTCGGGTGTGGTCTTGCCTGATCACACTCTTCTGGCTTCTGAAGAGATCAGTCGGCAACTCCTGGAGTTGTCCTCCATCTCGGAGACTCTGATCAGATCTCTCTCTCGCGCTCTTACTGAGACGCTTGATCCTTTCTTGCTCAGTCGTGAGCAGGACGCTGATGACGTGTCCACGCTCCTCTCGGCCCTGGCCAGGGTCAATGAGGAACAGATGCGTCTGTCTGCCCTTCAGTACGTGCACTCTGTTTCGTGTCGTCGGGATTTATTCCTCGCTCACTCTCAGTTTTCTGAGCAAACGACGCTTGACACACTCAGAGCTTCGCCGGTCGTGGAGGGGTCTCTGTTCGGTCCTCTGATTTTCGATGCGCGAAGATCAGAGATCCAGTCCAACAGGGATCAGCAGTTTTCGGACTTCTCCCTTCAGGCTTTCAAGCAGGCTAAGACTTCTAAGCCCAAGCCTCCTCAGGCTTCCGGCTCGTCTAAGCCTGCCGGCACGAAGCAGACAAAGTCTTCTTCTCAACCCTGGAGGGGTTCGAGAAAAAGATCAGCGTCCGGCAGGGGGCGGGGTGGCTCTAGCAGCAAGCCCCACCCCCAATGAAGTGTTCCCGGTTTCACCCCCCCCCGCCCTCCCCCGCCCTCCACTCTGGTGATGGCGGGGGGCCCCTCCCGGGCTCTATCACACTGGTCGGCCACCATACACAGCCAGTGGATAGTGGGCGTTGTGGGATCGGGTTTTCGTCTACTTTGGCTGGACAAAAAGGCGCCGCTTTCCCGGCGTCCGCCGGCATGCAAGCCCCCCTCCTCGCAGGAGGCAAGGTCCGTCCTTCAGGCGGAAATTGTCACCCTGGTGCAGAAGGGCGCGGTGGAGAAAGTCCTAGACCACAGCTCTCCGGGCTTCTACGGGCGGCTTTTTGCCGTTCCCAAGTCGTCAGGAGGGTGGCGTCCCGTCTTGGACCTATCGCAGCTCAACACTTTCTTGAGAACGATACGGTTCAAGATGGAGACGCCGGCTTCGGTCAGGGACTCCCTCCGTCCAGGAGACTGGGCGACCTCCATCGATCTGACAGATGCATACTTTCACATTCTCATGCATCCGTCCGACCGGAAATGGCTCCGTTTCCGGTGGGGCGATCAGATCTTCCAGTTCCGCGCTCTTCCCTTCGGGCTGTCTCTCGCACCTTGGGTCTTTACCATGGTCGTGAGACAGCTATGCGCACTGGTGAGGTCGCAGGGTATCCGGCTCAGGGCATATCTGGACGATTGGCTCATCATGAACCAAAGCCGGACAGGTTGCTCGGGTCATACCCAGTCTGTTCTTCGACAAGCCCACTTGTTGGGCTTTTCGATCAACACAACAAAGTCGGAGCTGATTCCGTCGCAGACGTTCACTTATTTGGGAATGTCTTTCAGCACGGTCCCTTGGACTGTCCAACCCTCTCAGCGGCGGGTGGACAAGCTCCAAGCGCTTATCAGGTCCACTTTGCCTCTCCTGCGGGCTTCCCTCCGGACGCTGGCCTCCATCTTGGGACAGATGGAATCCATGGCTCTCTTGGTGCCTCTGGGCAGAGTTCACAAGCGGCCTCTTCAGCTTGCTCTGAAGCCGTATGTGGACTCTGCTCATGTGGACTGGAACGTCCTCGTCCCTCTCCAGGGATGGTTCCAGTCAGCGACCCTTCCGTGGTTGGACTCGGACTGGGTCTGCAGAGGTGTGCCGATCGCCTTGCCTCCCCCAGACACGGACCTCTTCACAGATGCGTCTCTGTCGGGGTGGGGAGCGCACACAGACCGACAGACTGCGTCGGGCCTGTGGTCGGCAGAGCAGAGCCACTGGCACATCAACCTGCTGGAGCTCGAGGCTGTGGCCCTTGCTCTGGAGGAGTTTCGGCCCTCCCTTCACGCCCATCATGTTCGTCTGTTCACAGACAACACGACTGTGGCAGCTTATCTGAACAAGCAGGGGGGGTCGCGGTCCCCTTCTCTTTCGAGAAGGACCTGCGAGATTCTGGTCTGGTGCTGGCACCATCAGATCACTCTCACAGCCAGGTACCTTCCGGGGAGCTTGAACACTTTGGCGGACGCGCTCAGTCGCTCCGACAAAGTGCTTCAATCAGAGTGGACGATCACTCAAGGGGCACTGCTTCGCCTTTGGGCCCTCGTCCCAAAGCCTCTGGTGGATCTCTTTGCCACCCGTTTCTCGAAGAGGCTGTCAATCTTCGTCTCGCCATTCCCGGATCCCGAGGCTTGGCAGACAGATGCATTGGCCTTTCCCTGGACAGGGCTTCAGGCCTACGCCTTTCCTCCCTTCCAGCTACTCAGTCGAGTACTTCGGAAGGCGGAAATGGAGGGTCCGGATCTCCTGTTGGTCGCTCCTCTGTGGCCGTCTCAGGTTTGGTTCCCGGACCTTCTAAGGCTCGCCCACGGTCCACCAGTTCCTCTCTTTCTCACAAAAGGGGAACTGGTGCAGCCTCACACCGGCATACCACACGAGGATCCCTCGTCTCTGAATCTTCACGTGTGGAGGTTGTCCGGTCCTCTCTGAGGCGTTCCGGTGCGTCTGAGCAGACTCTCGACTTAGTGGAACGCTCTCATAGGGCTTCTACGTCGTCAGTCTATGCTTCCCACTGGAAGGCCTGGGTTGCCTGGTGTCAGGCCCAGGGTTTGAACGCGCTAGCCCCTCGGTCTATGCACGTGGCAAACCATCTTTCTTCTCTTGCGTCTCAAGGAGCCTCTGCTTCCTCCTTGAGAGTTAGGAGATCTGCCATTACGGTAACCTTACGTCAGATGGGCCGCTCTATTGACGTCAGTGGAGTCATTTCACGGGTGATTAAGGGCGCTGCCCTTAAAGAGATTTCTACTCGTACCCCCATGCCAAAATGGGATCTTTTCCTGGTACTCGAGTTCTTACGTTCTGCAGGATTTGAACCTCTGGTCACGGCGAGTTTCGCTAACCTGACGCGCAAAACTCTTTTCCTGCTACTAGTAGCTTCTGCGCGCAGAGGAAGTGAGATCCATGCGCTCTCCGGAAACCCGGAGGATATCTCTAAAGAACCTGATGGTTCTATTTCCTTGCGTTTCCGGCCACATTTTCTGGCTAAGAACCAGACCCCTGACCAGGCCTCGCCTCTGGTTCGCGTCAAACCTCTGACTAGCATACTGGCTCCCGGAGATCCGGACGCCCTTAATTGTCCTGTGCGAGCCCTTGACATCTACCTTGCCCGGTCTCAACCGCTTAGGTCGAAATCTCAAAAACTCTTATTTATCTCCATTAATACTGTGAGAAATAAGGATATTGCAAAGACGACAATGGCTCGGTGGGTGTCCGCTCTGATAAAACAAGCATATGAGTGGAACCTTGCGGAAAAGGGGGGGGGCACTGCCTGCTTTCCCTCTGAACTCTGCTAGAGCTCATGAAACCAGAGCTTGGGCGTCATCTTTGGCCGTCCTACGGTCACGAAAGCTGGACGAGGTTCTACGCACAGCCTACTGGCGTTCTGAGGATGTCTTTTTGAACTTTTACCTCAGAGATGTCTCCGCTGTTCGGCAAGATGGTTCAAGAACGCTACCTGCCTTGATCGCAGGTGGCCAGTTCATTTCAAGGGTTTGAGGTGAGTTTGGTTTTTCATTCCCACCGCCTTGTTGATGCTATCTGCTCTTTATGTGATTCGGAGTAAGAATATGTAATTTAATCGAAAATTTTTAAGTAAATTTTCATTTCATTAATATACTTACCCGAATCACATAGTGTATTCCCTCCCGCCAACCCCGCTTATGATATTTTAGTTTTCTTTAATGTCGAATGAGTATACCACGTGGTGCAGCAATGGAAGTGACGTCACATACCCGGCAGGGGAGGTAACTCCCCGGGTATATGGTCGTTGCCATAGCTGTGTTTACCCTTTTTTGTGGTTGGGTTGCTTCCCTTTTAAACTTTAAGACGGGTAGCCTTTTCAGACCTTAGCTATTCAGACTGCGTCAATGCTCTTTATGTGATTCGGGTAAGTATATTAATGAAATGAAAATTTACTTAAAAATTTTCGATTTAGGCAGCTATATGCCAATTTCGGGAGAGAAGGACTGGTTCGGTTTTAATGATGATGTTGTCTTTGGATGCAATGTTCCACAACATTGTTTTTGTTTATGGTTAGCATATACTTTGCCTTGCAAAATTCTGTAGTTTGTCCCAAGAGGTACACAGTTTGATTTTGGGTTTGGAAAACTAACATCATGGACCAGGATTACCTTAGAATTAGTGTTTTAACGTTTCCTTATTCAGTTTGTAATGTGGTGTTATGGTAGTCATTTTCAACTGCGTATTCTCCATGTACCGTCGGTTTGTTTTGGGCTTTGTCCTATATTTTCATCTTTGACAGGAGTTTGAACTTACTTGCACACGCTAGATTCCAGATGTGATTTCCTGAAATCTAAATCATTGCAAGGACAAATTAACCATTAAAATGTACTCGCCCGATACGAACGTGACCATGGACAATTTGCTAAGATGATTACCACAACACCACATTTGAAATTGAATAAGTAAACGTTAAAACCCTATAATTCTGAGATAATCCTGGTCTTTGATGTCAGTTTTACATTTGTCTCAGTTACAGTACACTAAATTATAAGTGTCTCTTGGAGTTTCTAAGGTCAGATGTTGCCAGATGTTTCCAAAAGAGTGTAACTTCACAGTATACCAAAAACAGAGAAACTGCTAACTAAGTTCATTATCTGAATCATAAGTGTTGGTCTGTCTGTCTACTCAAAACACCACTGGGTCGGGTTACTGTAAATGTAACTTTTTGTTTTGTCTTAAATTAAACGTTCCAATAACCTACTTTTTTTTAATTTGTTTTTATTTAGACAGTATACCTTTAATATGTACTATGTTTTTACACCCCCGGTATAGGGGTGTGTATAGGATTCGGTCGATGTGTTTGTTTGTGTGTTTGTGTTCGCATATAGATCTCAAGAATGAACGGACCGATCGTCTCCAAACTTGGTGAACAGGTTCTATACATTCCTGAGACGGTCCTTACAAAAATTGGGACCAGTCAAACACACGGTTAGGGAGTTATTGGTGGATTAAGATTCTACAAGGACTTATAGAGGGACATATTAATGGTCAAAGGGAAATAACCTTCTCAGTTGGTGGCAGTGAGAATGGTTATTTCCCTTTGACCAACGGGGGTGTTTTTCCTACCTCGGAGGAATTTCTTGTTCTTTTTACAGTTGAAGAAGATCTGGACCTGTTTTGAGAACTGTGTGACGTACAAGCCTGACATCCTCAAAAACAGGCACTTAGACCAGGTTTGTGTTTTTGGGTCTCTTTGACGGTCCTCCCTCCTCCACCTTCCATTTGATATATATTTCCCAGACTTTTTTAAAGGCTTACTAACTTACTCCCGTGTTTACAAAGTATAGTTTGCCCACAATCGATGTCAAACGCACCATAAGACCATATAATGACGATATGTCGTCTGCGCGGACCATATACGTGCATTTCAGCTTGTTCTAGCCTCTGAAAAAGTGAGGATGTCAACAACGACACGGAGTTCTCTCCCTTGCGTCAACAGCGCATGTGTTGCCAAATCTATAAATAGGACGATCCAGATCAAAATGAAAATTAACATATCTCAACATTGAAGGGGTCCTAGACCACAATATTTTGCAGGGAACTTAATTTAGCATGTCTCCAGCTGTTGGTAAAGCAATTAGCGTGTATAGTCATCGAGTACATATGGCTTTAATTTGTTATTTGTACGATTTGAGAAGAATTGTTACAGTGTGATTGCTCTTTGGAGAGTGGGTAAGTAGTGGCAGATCCTAAAATGCTTGCATATTTTCCAGTGTATGGATTGGGCCAGTCAAGTCAGTGTTGAACGTGGAAATAGTTTGAATGTACAGATGTTTTAGTATACCCTGTGCAGGGATGTTGCTTGGATTATTTTCTCCTCCAAACTTGAGGAAATGGTCATGAACATTTTGGAAATGTTCGAAAGTTTTAGGCATTCCTTTGCATTACTTTTCCCCCACAGGCAAAAAAGGTTGGCAATTCTGCTGAAAGAACGAGAAATTTGTTGGCAATTTTAAATTGGTTTCGGGGTGTTCCTGACTGCTGATACCAAATGATATCCCTGCCAGTTTTCAGAATGCACATATTGTGTTTGTTACTCTACAGAGTATGTGAATTGTTCACACAGAGAGAGCAGATTGTTCAGAGAGAGCAAATTGTTTCAGATTCTGATGTGTTCTGTGTACGGCGTGTGTAAAGTTGTGGAGAAGGACATCCGTTTCAAGACCATCGTCCAGGAGTACAGAAACCTGCCCACAGCCCAGCCAGAGGTAAGGACACTCTCGCTCTCTCTCGTCTTCCTTTTCCGTCATTAACCTTTTAACTACCAATTTTTTTTTTACTGTAGAATCCCTCAGCTCCCAAGTTATTTTGAGCAAAGACAGTCAAAAACGAGTATGTTTGTTTAAATTATTATTACTCAGCTTCTAGTAGTCAGATTGATATAAAATCGAAGTCAGTCAAATCAGCGGTGTTCACTGAACTAACGCTGATGTCGGAGCCAGAATCTTCCAATTCATGTCGATTTTCGATGAGATTATCCAGCAGAGCAGTGAACTCTGGATCGCTGTCCTCGGAATCCATGTCGGAGACACGCACAAAAAAATCCCGTGAAAAAAGATCGATTGAATCTCGCACTGAAGTCGAAAGCACTTGCAAACACAACTTGGCGGAAGTGAGACAATCCCAGAATGCATTTGCAACCGTCTTATTACTACTGCTCGCGCACAACAACCGCAAACAACCGAAACAGACGCTACACCGGCGAGGGGCGGTATGGGAATAGCGGCAATGGCGGAAGACGGGCGGTATCGGGCGGTATGGTAGTTAAAAGGTTAAACTAAAAATGAATTAAAATTCCTCAGCGTAGACGTTTGAATAAAAGACATGATTGCAATGAATGCATACAACTTTTTAGAAAGTGTTGCCTTATTTTGCAGGTGTTCCGGAGCGTGTACATGACGGAGAGCAGGTACGATTCCATCATCAACTTCTATAACCAGATCTTCATGGTCAGCATGAAAAGCGTCATCCTGCAGTTTTCCAGCAGCAACAGACAAGTAGTAAGTGCAACTGTGTACACAGCTTAACTTCTCTGTTTAGACACAGCGATGTTGCTAAGATTTATATTGTTTTTGTAAGAAGGCTCCCACTTTTCCAAGAATAGACAATGTTCGGAAATAACTTTTGCTGCGGAAAAAAGAGGGCAAAAAATCCGCGTGACAAAATAAGCCAATCACTAGCGAGTGCCATGTTGCTACACGTTGTCGCGAGCACATGTAAGCAGGGTTCGTACAGAGTCCTTGAACCCTGGAAAACTCCTTGAAAATTGGAAAACCTTTTCCAGGCCTTGAAAAGTGCTTGAAAATAGAGTTTTGTTAAATAGTCATTGAAAAGTACTTGATTTTTCCAAATTGTTGCCTATACATTTCGTCAGCAGCTTGTCTTATTTAAAAAAAAAAATGCAACTCCCTTTTTTTTCGTCAAATACAGTACACACATTTTGGGAGAATAAAAGATCGAGTGAAAACGAAAGCAGACGAACTAAATATTACTAGTCACCTGTAGTTGCTTCCCTTCCCGGAAGTTGGCAAGGGAAACAACTACGGAATGACTAATAGTTTGCAGACTTGAAAAACTGAAGGTAAGCTTGGTGCTTTGCATTAATTTGGGGAAAATCATGTCCTTGAAAAGCATTTATTTGGTCCTGGAAATGTCCTTGAAAACTCATTGAATTGTATCAGCTCTGCCCTGCAGGAACCCTGTGTAAGACACGCAACTCAATAGTGATTGGCCTATTTTGTCACACGGGTTTGTTTGCTCTTTTTTTTTCCGCAGCAAAAGTTATTTTCGGAATTCGTCTAAAGTAGCTTGCAGTGGAATCAATGTGAATGATACTTTTTTTTTTAAGACTTAATTCCCTCAAATTTGTTAGGTCTTAAAATACAAATAATAAACTTCACAATGGTGTTTGATCAGGATTTGGTTTGTAATTTGTTTTATTGTGTTTGCACAGGCCCCCACCCTCTCACCTGTACCCCACCCTGTTTCACCTCGGCCAGCCTCACCTGCCTACAGGTAAGACGGACATTTGGTGTGTGCATGCGCGTGTATGATTGTGTCTGTGTGCATATGTGTATATGCCTGTGTGTATGCGTATCCATTACAATGCAAACATGACAAGATATTGAAGAGAGAGCATGTGTACAGTGATACATTTATTGTGTGGTATTTGTTTGTATGTGTATGAATATGAATGCATTCTTTTGTTAGAGTTGCTACAAGGTGTGTGTGTGTGTAAGTTCAGGCTGTGTGTGTGTGTGTAGGTTCAGGCTGTGTGTGTGTGTAGGTTCAGGCTGTGTGTGTGTGTAGGTTCAGGCTGTGTGTGTGTGTAGGTTCAGGCTGTGTGTGTGTGTAGGTTCAGGCTGTGTGTGTGTGTAGGTTCAGGCTGTGTGTGTGTGTAGGTTCAGGCTGTGTGTGTGTGTAGGTTCAGGCTGTGTGTGTGTGTAGGTTCAGGCTGTGTGTGTGTGTAGGTTCAGGCTGTGTGTGTGTGTAGGTTCAGGCTGTGTGTGTGTGTAGGTTCAGGCTGTGTGTGTGTGTAGGTTCAGGCTGTGTGTGTGTAGGTTCAGGCTGTGTGTGTGTGTAGGTTCAGGCTGTGTGTGTGTGTAGGTTCAGGCTGTGTGTGTGTGTAGGTTCAGGCTGTGTGTGTGTAGGTTCAGGCTGTGTGTGTGTGTAGGTTCAGGCTGTGTGTGTGTGTAGGTTCAGGCTGTGTGTGTGTGTAGGTTCAGGCTGTGTGTGTGTGTAGGTTCAGGCTGTGTGTGTGTGTAGGTTCAGGCTGTGTGTGTGTGTAGGTTCAGGCTGTGTGTGTGTGTAGGTTCAGGCTGTGTGTGTGTGTAGGTTCAGGCTGTGTGTGTGTGTAGGTTCAGGCTGTGTGTGTGTGTAGGTTCAGGCTGTGTGTGTGTGTAGGTTCAGGCTGTGTGTGTGTGTAGGTTCAGGCTGTGTGTGTGTGTAGGTTCAGGCTGTGTGTGTGTGTAGGTTCAGGCTGTGTGTGTGTGTAGGTTCAGGCTGTGTGTGTGTGTAGGTTCAGGCTGTGTGTGTGTGTAGGTTCAGGCTGTGTGTGTGTGTAGGTTCAGGCTGTGTGTGTGTGTAGGTTCAGGCTGTGTGTGTGGGCACATGTGTCATTCATGCATGCTTTTCCAAATGTGGTTTACTTTTACATTGGTTGAGAAGTCCTGGGAATAAAGATTGAGCAAGATTCATGCATGCTTTTGGTGTGAATAAACCAGTCCCTGTCGGGGAACATACACAATGTGCGCAAAACTTTCACACGGTCTGTTCACTCTTGTTACAGCGTGATCGGCAGAAAGAACTTCCTGGTGTCACCGCTGAAAGAATCTCCATTCAAAGCGCCACACTCCCCGAGCCAGCTCACCCCTGCATCCAGACAACTCTACTGCTTCGGGGACCGCCCTGGGGTAAGGGTGAGACCTATATATTGCTGTACACCTTGATTTATTCCGTGCATGTTTTTGTTTTTTTAAATGTGAGCAACTTTGAAAACTTGTCTTTGGAGATTAAACAGGGGTAAGAGTGAGACCTGTGGTTTATTGCTGTAAACCTGGATTTATTCCGTGCATGGTTTTTGTTTTTAAATGTGAGCAACTTGGAAAACTTGTCTTTGGAGATTGAACAGGGGTAAGAGTGAGACCTCTAGTTTATTGCTGTAAAGCTTAATTTATTCCATGAGATGTTTTTATTTTAATTTTATTTTTTATCTGAGCTACTTGGAAATCTTGTCTCTGGAAATTGACATTGGTTTAGAAGTGAGAGTGAGACAACTAGATTATTGCTGTAAAGCTTGATTTATTCCATGATTTAACAAAACAAATGTAAATTCCAGCAAGGTGATTTTTTGTTTAAAACACAGATATTGTCTTCATAGGGTTTTTCTTATTTCAGACCTGGTGTTTTT
Source organism: Littorina saxatilis (assembly GCF_037325665.1). Taxonomy (NCBI): domain Eukaryota; kingdom Metazoa; phylum Mollusca; class Gastropoda; order Littorinimorpha; family Littorinidae; genus Littorina; species Littorina saxatilis. The sequence continues at coordinate 4,978,044 of NC_090257.1, read as the reverse complement.
TAATTTTTTAAAACTTTGTATTCTATTTGCTTTCATCTGCGAAATGTCTCCAAGCCTAATTTTTCCCACAGTTTTTTGACTCACATGCGAAGCAAAAGTGAGTCTATGTACTCACCCGAGTCGTCCGTCCGTCCGTCCGTCCGGACGTCCGGACGTCCGTCCGTCCGTCCGTCTGTCCGTCCGTCCGTCCGGAAAACTTTAACGTTGGATATTTCTTGGACACTATTCAGTCTATCAGTATCAAATTTGGCAAGATGGTGTATGATGACAAGGCCCCAAAAAACATACATAGCATCTTGACCTTGCTTCAAGGTCAAGGTCGCAGGGGCCATAAATGTTGTCTAAAAAACAGCTATTTTTCCCATTTTTCCCATTTTCTCTGAAGTTTTTGAGATTGAATACCTCACCTATATATGATATATAGGGCAAAGTAAACCCCATCTTTTGATACCAGTTTGGTTTACCTTGCTTCAAGGTCAAGGTCACAGGAGCTCTTCAAAGTTGGATTGTATACATATTTTGAAGTGACCTTGACCCTGAACTATGGAAGATAACTGTTTCAAACTTAAAAATTATGTGGGGCACATGTTATGCTTTCATCATGAGACACATTTGGTCACATATGATCAAGGTCAAGGTCACTTTGACCCTTATGAAATGTGACCAAAATAAGGTAGTGAACCACTAAAAGTGACCATATCTCATGGTAGAAAGAGCCAATAAGCACCATTGTACTTCCTATGTCTTGAATTAACAGCTTTGTGTTCCATGCTAGGTTTAGTTATTTGACCTTGACCCTGAAGGTCAAGGTCATGTAAAGGTCAAGGTCAAGCATGTGAGTCGTATGGGCTTTGCCCTTCTTGTTATTTAAAGAAATTTGTTTGAAAGAAGTGTTGCCTCTGATCAGGCAGGTGTTAATTGCTGATTGCTGTTGCGTGTTCAATCTGCTGAGAAGCTGCACAGATCTATCTTAAGTCTTTGAATTGCCTCTGATCAGACATGTGTTAATTGCTTATTTGTTAATTGCTAATTGCCGTTGCAGGTGTTGATTGCTAATTTCTGTTGCGTGTTCAGTCTTCAGAGAAGCTGCGTCACATCAACGCCACGGTGTCGGCAGCAGTGCGGAGACGAGCAGAGCAGGCCGGTCAGGGTGTGCCCAAAGAAAAAGTTAGACGACTCATCCACTTCGACCAGCCACCTGCTGACGACAACCAGTGAGTGTTGAAGTTTCTGGAACTGTGTGTGTGAGAATGTGTGCATGTGTGTGTGCAAAAGGGTCTGTGTCAGCATGAGAGAAGATGCATTTTTGTAGTCTGTATTTTAATGCCTCTAGATTTTGTTAAATCAAAATGCCTTTTGACTCTTTATTGAAACATGTCTTGTTTATGTAGATTTATTTCTGTGTTCAATATGTGTGTGTGTGTGTTTGTGTGTATGCTTGTGTGTGTGCTGGTGCATGTGTGTAACAATATCTGTGTTATGAGTGCCTGCTGACAGGACATTTCATGACTGTCCCTGCAAAACTCGACTGTAGTTTACAATCTCTGACAAACATTTGTGGCTTTTTTCATTCAACAGGTCAGGATTGAACTCAACATAGATTACTGTTGTCAGGCAGGTTGTCCCCCCTTCATCAGGATCTAATGGGTGAGAAGTGACAAATTAAAAAAAGTGGCAGTTCATGAAACTACTGTGTATGGTTAAAGGCACATGATAATGATAATAACTGGACAATTTTAAGTGCCTAACCTATGGCTCTAGACCCTTTACAAAAGAACATATATACAGAATAGAACAATTAAATGTACAACCTACATAAAAAAATTAACCCTACGGACACAAATCTCCACATGTACATCCCTTCTCGTTACAACAATTTGACTCGCCATCTCAGGTCTGGACAGCTTTGACAGGGGTTGTCCTCCACTTGCACGCATACTTAAAATTAACTCATTTGAGTCGCGCCCGTATTGTTCGTTTCGTTCCCTCAAATCGCACTGTTTTTGGCATTTTGTAAAAAAAAATCACAGACACACAACCACACAACATAACAACATAAAACAAAATGTATCAGAAAGAATTACATGTGATCTTTATGAAAACCCTAACCTTATAATTGAGGCTGTAGATCCAACTGTGACACTTAATCCAATATGCTATCCAAAAGGGGGTAAAACGAAAGTTTTGAGCGACGCCATGCTGTTTCGGCGAATTGACTACGTCGCAGTCCGCACGGAAAAATCAGTGCCGAAGGCGACAAATCAACGCTAATAGTAGTTAAAGGGAAGCAGCTCCTTCAAAAATGAACGTACTTTTAGTTGCCAGTTGCGTCCCTGCAATCCTCGTCGCTCCCAACAAGGAAAAAACAAAACGTAGTAGTAGAAAAGTGCCGGCGATATTTCACGACTCGAACGAGTTAACAGCCTGGATGGTCAAAGCGGATGAGTCGTCTGTCTAAGTCATTACAGACCTAACCTTTTTTCATTTTAAAAAAAACTTGTCATTTTATTTGCTTTCATCTGCAAATATCTCTAAAAACCCATAAATCAGAGATCTGCATCTCTGTGCAGAGTGGACATTTCTTGATGAATTCATTTTTTAACAGACACTAGTGGATTTTTCTCAAATGAATTCATAAACAAAAATTGTCATTTTGCACAGAGAGCATCCAGACTGCTGATAGTGGGTATGTGTCCAAGTGGAGGCTGGTCTGATTCCATGGACAGGCTGGTCTGATTCCATGGACAGGCTGGTCTGATAGTGGGTATGTGTCCAAGTGGAGGCTGGTCTGATTCCATGGACAGGCTGGTCTGATTCCATGGACAGGCTGGTCTGATAGTGGGTATGTGTCCAAGTGGAGGCTGGTCTGATTCCATGGACAGGCTAGTCTGATTCCATGGACAGGCTGGTCTGATAGTGGGTATGTGTCCAAGTGGAGGCTGGTCTGATTCCATGGACAGGCTGGTCTGATTCCATGGACAGGCTGGTCTGATAGTGGGTATGTGTCCAAGTGGAGGCATGGACAGGCTGGTCTGATAGTGGGTATGTGTCCAAGTGGAGGCTGGTCTGATTCCATGGACAGGGTGGTCTGATAGTGGGTATGTGTCCAAGTGGAGGCTGGTCTGATTCCATGGACAGGCTGGTCTGATTCCATGGACAGGCTGGTCTGATAGTGGGTATGTGTCCAAGTGGAGGCTGGTCTGATAGTGGGTATGTGTCCAAGTGGAGGCTGGTCTGATTCCATGGACAGGCTGGTCTGATTCCATGTACAGGCTGGTCTGATTCCATGGACAGGCTGGTCTGATTCCATGTACAGGGTGGTCTGATTCCAAGGACAGGCTGGTCTGATTCCATGGACAGGCTGGTCTGATTCCATGGACAGGGTGGTCTGATTCCATGTACAGGGTGGTCTGATTCCATGTACAGGCTGGTCTGATTCCATGTACAGGCTGGTCTGATTCCATGGACAGGCTGGTCTGATTCCATGTACAGGGTTTAGCCTGGGAGAAAAGGGCAATGGGACATTTGTCCCCCTCAACCAAATTCCGATGGGACATAGTCGAAGGCAAGAAGCGCCTAAGAGGCCTGTACGCGTTTTGTCCAAAGATGCAAAATGGTGCAATATGGTGCCATCTGAGAATTAGCCCCTATATCATGTTATCTGTGTGTCAGTGTGTGTGTGTGTGTGTGTGTCAGTGTGTGTGTGTGTAGTCCGATGTAAAGTGTACATTTGGTGGCGCAATGGTACGTTATCTCAATGCGCCCTTTGACGCACTAAAGGGAATTGTGATGGGACATTTTCAGAACTAATGCGCCATTGACGCAGGGCGCACTGGTAAATAACACCATGTCTCTTATTCCATGTAAAACTAAAAACTTGGCCAAATCTGAGATGGTAAGCCTAACATGTAACGGGCAGAACTGTGCCTTTGAGTATTTGAGCTAAGGCCCCCCCCAAAAATAGTCTGTTTACGGTAACCCGACCGACCCTATTTTTTTCGCGCGACCCTAGACTTTTTTTTGGCATTTGGGGGGGGAAAAAAAGAGCAAAATAACGTAAAAATATGGGGTTTTTTGAAAAAAAAAAAAAAAATTCCCGACCTACCGACCCTATTTTTTGGGCCTATGTTACCGTAAACAGACCTATTTTTTTTTTGGCCTAAGTACTTAAAATAAGAGACCCAAGCTCAGATGGGAGGTCAGCATTCTTATTAATATTTTCAAAGGGGACAAATAGCCTGTCAGTTGTGGTCATTTTTTCGAATTGTTGTTTATGAAGGAAAATGAAGAACAGAAATTAGAGCCTAAATGACTGTGCTGTACCAAAGTCAAAAACTGGAGATTCTAGTAAGGCCAAAAAAAAATAGGTCTGTTTACAGTAACATAGGCCAAAAAAATAGGGTCGGTAGGTCGGGATTTTTTTCCTTTTTTTTCTCTCCAAAAAACCAAATTTTTACGTTATTTTTTATTTTTTTCCCCCCAAATGCCCCAAAAAAGTGTAGGGTCGCGCGAAAAAAAATAGGGTCGGTCGGGTTACCGTAAACAGACTATTTTTTTTTTTGGCCTAATGTTATTTTGTCATAAAATAATTTCTGTAAAGTACCCTTGTTGTTTTTATTTGAATTTGATTTATTTATTTCATTTTATTTTTTTTTATTATTTTGGCTGTATCTTTCAAACCTTGACTGTTTCTTTTTCCCCACAGATTGAGTAAAGCTGCGAAGGACTGACGCCAGTGAAAGTATCAGACAAGACAATGCTGAGAAACTCGGCGACAGAATATTGTCTTCTTCTTCTTCTTCTTCTTCTTCTGCGTTCGTGGGCTGAAACTCCCACGTACACTCATGTTTTTTGCACGAGTGGAATTTTACGTGTATGACCGTTTTTTACCACGCCATTCAGGCAGCCATGCGCCGTTTTCGGAGGAAGCATGCTGGGTATTTTCGTGTTTCTATAACCCACCGAACTCTGACATGGATTACAGGATCTTTTTCGTGCGCACTTGGTCTTGTGCTTGCATGTACACACGGGGGTGTTCGGACACTGAGGAGAGTCTGCACACAAAGTTGACTCTGAGAAATAAATCTCTCGCCGAACGTGGGAACGAACTCACGCTGACAGCGGCCAACTGGATACAAATCCAGCGCGCTACCGACTGAGCTACATCCCCGCCCGACAGAATATTGTTAAGCTGATCTGTTAGTGTGGTAAATGAATTATTCAGACAACGACAATGACAGCACTATTTGGAGCAGATCTGTGAAATGATGTGACTTTTCTTGTGAATTGAGTGACGAATAGACAGAAAAATATATTGATTGTCAACTGTTGATGAGATGCCAGATTACCATTTTTGGCCGGATGATTTGATTGGAGTAAACATGTTCTGTTTGTTGGTTGATTCTGGGATGATTCTAGAAAGTGTTGTTATTAAAATATAGAATAAAACGCACCAGTAACCAGGTTAGGTACGTTTATATTTATAATCAATATTTTGGTACGTTACTGCCTTCTTCGGGATGGTAAGTGTTGTTATTACTGAAGTGAAGTCCGATGATAAGACGCAGATCAGTTGAGAAGACTTCGTTATTTTGTGTTTTGAGAGAGAATGAGACAGAATCTTATGATGTGGGGGCGTCATACAACAAAACACAAAATAAATGTTGGATTTAGTGTAACCCGACCGACCCTATTGTTTTCTGCAACTCAACACTTTTTCAACACTGAAGTTTATGTTTGTTGGTTTACCTCATGGGACATTTGACACACCATATCAAGTGTGTCAAGGGAAATACTCCAAGGGAAATGAAGCGTGAGCTATCCATGCTAAAGGAAATTATCAAAAAAATTAAACTTCATGTGATTGACTTTATGCAAAAGAGAGAACTAAACAACAACAAAAACACAACCTATTGATCCGACTTTTTCCCCGGTCATGTTACCCTTATGAAATATTGTGTGTGTGTGTGTGACTTTCTGAAATCTGGATCACCACTCTCCTTTTCCCCAATCTGCATTTGAAATAATAATGGAATTATTCAAAATACTGTTCAGTGTTTTGTTCAATAAAACAAAACTTTGACTAAGATATGAATGATATGGTGATTATATTTATCAAAATGTGTGTATCGAGTAGGATCTAGGAGAGACTTTGCATTTTAATGTGACAGAATATAATGTGTCTGGTTGTGCTGGAAACTGTACAGTTGAACCTGTCCATAAATACCACTTATGAAACTGACCAAAACCGGTCGCTGTAGCTAGGTGGTGGTTATGGAAACGTGAATTATGCAGTACGACTTGTCTCCGAAAACCGCCGAAACTCCGAAAACCCCCGAAAACCTCATCAGAAATAAAACAATTTGTCCTTAGATCATGTTTTGTTACATAATAGTTTGCAATCATGACTTATATTTGCAACTTTCACAGTTCATGGCTTTATTTTCGTGTTTGTGGGAGGATTTACGAAGGAGCGGAAGCACTAATCACATGACGTGATCAATACTTGTGCTTTTGAGTAACAAGAGTTACCTCCCTTGCATTGAAATTGTTGCATCGATTTTGTTGATAATCCAGCTCTCGACACAAGTATAAGGGTGCATGTAGCATGAATCAGGCTTACTTTTCACAGGCATGTCCAATACTTCACTTGGAAGATAGATTTAGTTAGTCTAGATGAGGTTTTCAGGGGTTTTCGGAGACAAGTAGTACCCCTCAACCCAAATTATGTAGAATAAAAAACACCTTGTTGGGAATCTTTTGTGGTGGTCGTAATGGGTAGGTGGTCGTTATGGAGAAGTGGATGTCTGGGCAGGTTCAACTTTATTTTTGTGTTTTTTTAAGTGGGAAGTGAGGGGCAGTATAAAGAAGAATTGTGTACATTAATTCACAAAAAGGTGCTCTTAGAAAACCTCTGCTGTATGGTTGAGTATGCTGCTCAGGGATTGAACGATTTTGAGAATTGCGATTGAATTTTTGTCAAAGTGTTCTGGAACTAATAAAAGAAAAAGATGTTGGCAGCTTGTAAAACATTTATTTCTCTACAATGAAGTTCACTTCGTTTGGAACTGTATGCTCATAGTTTTTTTGACATAATCATGAACTTGGTGTCACTGCATATATTCGTATTTTTTATACGAGTCTTTAGATTTATAGACTGTCAAGACATTTTTGTTTTGTTTGTTTGTTTGGTTTGAAGATCCTTTTACATGATAATTAAAACAAACACATCAGAGTCTATCCGGTTTTGTAAAATGTCAACCAATTTTGCTTGTTTGGTGTCTTCTGCTATAGAGCCAGGCTGGTGGTTGTCAAATCTTGTACCACAGTTAAGCTGATGGGGTCCATGTCGACCAAAAGAGTGGGATTCCCTGTCGGTGGAGTTCCTGTAGGGGGGTATACAGGGAATCCCACAGGGTGGAGTTTTTCAGTTAAACTTGCAAACCATACTCGAAATTTCTAAGAAATATTAAAAAAAATCGAAAAACATCAAATTCTACCGATGTCGCTAACCCACTCTTTTTGTCGACATAGACCCCATCAGCCACAGTTAACCCTAGACCCCATCAGCCACAGTTAACCCCAAGTCAAGTCAAGTCAAGTCAAACAGTTTATTTACCAAATGCAAAGCACAGGATTTTGGTATGGTGTATCAGACCTGTTTACCCTCCCGGATTGTCCGGAATCATTACGGATTTGGGGTCTAAATTCCGGTATTACGGAAATCTACCGAAAATTCCGGAAATTGCGGTCGAGAGAACCTTTTCCGTGCGTGAAAATTCGAAGTCGAAATTGTGGTAGTCACCAGGACTGTGATTTCAAGGCTGACCGAAACAGCCTTTTCTGCGCATTTGCTCAGCAAGGTATTTGTTGGATTCCGCGGTTTTGAGATTGACATTGGTCCGAAGGGTAATATAGGATCTCTGTGGGGACGAAATGCCAACCAAAAAAGCGAAAGTTGTACAGAAATATCGGCAAAACTATTAAGTCAAGTGTACACAAATGATGGAAACAAACAAAAACACGAAATTATGTTTGGCAAAACATGAGCCTGCTTCGCATCGAGTTTATTTGACCTAGGTCTCTACTTCCACAGAATCTCCCAGACCTGCGAACCGATCTCTCACTACGGTCAGTCGCGCCAGAGACATACTGATGTAGGTCTATGGTCGCGCTCATCAGTGACTTGCGCTGTTGCCGAAATTCAAGTCTTTCTGAGTCTAAAACTGATCTCCATTAATATTTCTCCAATATAGCAAAGATCACAGTTCTTTGAATCGAAAAACTTACAACAACATTTTTAAATGAAATAAACGAATCGGTCCTCTAAAATTAAAAGTAGCTTCTGGAGAGAGTTATTATGACTAGTTTTAATGCAGGATGTCTGATGTGACAGAATGTAAGGTGGTTTTGTTCACATGCATCTTGACTGTAAATAGTCCAAGGGCGGAGTAGGGGGGGGGGGGGGGTATGTTACAGGGGTTCCGGACCCCCCCCCCCCCCCCTTGCTGTCAAAAAAGCAACAAAAAACACACAAATTCAGTCTGTGGAGAAAAAAAACCATTTTCTGTCTGTGAAATTTTTGTTGTTGTCGGGAGCAGATATCAATGAAGATAAATTGCCATTATTTAATACTAACTTTATAAGAAATAATGAGTGGCTGCTGACACCAGTTTATCATGTTTAAAATCAAGGATAAGCCACAAATTGTTAATAAAATAGATAAAAATTCTTCAGCCAGACCCCCCAACCCCTGGACCCCAGGTTGTACCCCCCCCCCCTCTAACTCTCTTGCTCCGCCCCTGAATACTGTTTTTTTTTGTTTTGTTTTTTTAGATAAAGTAAACTTGTCTTTGTTAACTTGCATATATATCAGGTGTCTTGTGTTGTGTGTTTGTGGTGTGTGTGATCGAGCTTCTGTGTGTGTACTGTTAAACATGGTTAACAATTTTGTACGGAGGCTACTTGTTTTGCATGGTAGCGCGCGAATTAACGTGTCGTTTCATCGTTTTCAAGCTGGTTTATGGTTGATAAAAAAATTACTCAAAGATGCCTCAAATTACGGAAAAGTACCAGTTGCATTCCTGATTTTCATTTGAGGGGGTAAACAGGTCTGTTGTATGCAGACCCCATCAGCCACAGTTAACCCTAGACTCCATCAGCCACAGTTAACCCTAGACCCCATCAGCCCCAGTTTGAGTTAACCCTAGACCCCATCAGCCACAGTTAACCCTAGACCTTATCAGCCACAGTTAACCCTAGACCCCATCAGCCACAGTTAACCCTAGACCCCATCAGCCACAGTTAACCCTAGACCCCATCAGCCACAGTTAACCCCAGACCCCATCAGCCACAGTTAACCCTAGACCCCATCCGCCACAGTTAACCCTAGACCCCATCAGCCACAGTTAACCCTAGACCCCATCTGCCACAGTTAACCCTAGACCCCATCCGCCACAGTTAACCCTAGACCCCATCCGCCCCAGTTAACCCTAGACCCCATCAGCCACAGTTAACCCTAGACCCCATCAGCCCCAGTTAACCCCAGACCCCATCAACCACAGTTAACCCTAGACCCCATCAGCCACAGTTAACCCTAGACCCCATCAGCCACAGTTAACCCTAGACCCCATCAGCCACAGTTAACCCTAGACCCCATCAGCCACAGTTAACCCTAGACCCCATCAGCCACAGTTAACCCTAGACCCCATCAGCCACAGTTAACCCTAGACCCCATCAGCCACAGTTAACCCTAGACCCCATCAGCCACAGTTAACCCTAGACCCCATCAGCCACAGTTAACGCCTCTTGGACTATAACCAGACATGTCCACCAATCTGTGCAGACGGGCGATCATCCCGGCTATGACTAACAGGCATGGGAATTGAAAATTGTAAAAAAGGCTGAAAATGTATAACTGAAGACGCGAAGCGTCAAGTCGACGGCGCGAAGCGCCTAGCCTTACTAGGGGGGTCCGGGGGCATGCCCCCCCGGAAAAAAATTCTCCAAAGAACCCAGATGGTGCAATCTGGTGTCATCTGAGCTCCAAGTTTGCCATTAATTTCTGTTTTTAGAATCAGAGGTTTTAGTACCAATTTTTGCTTTTTTGAAGAAAAAAAATATATACATGTATTATATGGTTTAAATTTGTTAAAAAAAAAAAGATCTGTTGAGACAAACAGGAAAATGTAACTTGTAACACAATCTATGCAATCTGGTTTACTTTCAAACATAAAAGTTCAAGTAACTGAGGCGGGCGGTAGCAGTGCGTGAACAAAGTACGGAAAGTTTTCGCGGGCTTTTGCGCAAAGCCAAAAGTAACCGGTGCTTTTTTTGTGTGCCTCCCCCCTTTATTTTTTCGGCGGACACTTTTGCTTTTTCGGCGGAACAAAAAAAAAAATTCGGCGGACAATTCCCATGCCTGACTAATGATATTTTTGAAAAAGAATGTTGTTTTGAGCAGATACTACAGAAAACAAAAAAATTCGTATCGGAGTTCATTTTTTTTACTGTGAAACAGATAACTGCTCACCTTCAATATCGGTGGCAATGTTTGACTCTGTGTTTACAAGGCGTGCGACTCGGCCACAGCCATAAAATAATAACCAATTTATTTCCCTGAAATAGTCTGTTGGGGCCCGTGTTAAATGCAGCTAATATCATAGCACAGAACTGTTGTAGCAATGGCTCTTTTGGCTAAGATCCAGTATTTCACATACAATTTAACTGGTCATCAGTATATGGTACATTAAAAAGTTATTTGTTAATTTTTGTACGTCATCAAGCGAACACTGCCACCTGCTCTGCATAACCTACCTCCCTTTTATCTGATGACGTTGATTGTCTCTTGGGCATGTTTTTATTTTTTTTTAAATTGTCATCACTTGCCAAGACGAGGTAAAATACTTGTTCACTTACCCGTTTTGTGTTGAAGCTGTGGTCTATTTATGACTTTCCGGGGCTACGAGGTTGAAAAGATAGGGATGAAAATTATGTACAGCAAACGCAACCCGAAACCCCATCTATACGGCGTGTATGACCTTGAGTCAACGCTTGAGTCAACGCTTGAATTTTGCAGGGATAACATCCGGTTTGCTCTCTCAAGACTGATCATATTTCATCTTCAAGAGAGATCAAGGGGAAAAAATAAACGCCCCGGCGAAGATTCGAACTATCGACCTCGAGACTTATACGTGTCTGATGTCCTAACCACTAGGCTACTGCACCAATTGAGAAAAAGAAGGAAAAACATTGATATGAACTCATGTTATGTTATTCTTGAAGCAGCATGATTTATATCTCTATCCGCCTACTGTTCTCCCCCCGCGGGTTAGGGGGAAGAATTTACCCGATGCTCTCCAGCATGTCGTAAGAGGCGACTAACGGATTCTGTTTCTCCTTTTACCCTTGTTAAGTGTTTCTTGTATAGAATATAGTCAATTTTTGTAAAGATTTTAGTCAAGCAGTATGTAAGAAATGTTAAGTCCTTTGTACTGGAAACTTGCATTCTCCCAGTAAGGTAATACATTGTACTACGTTGCAAGCCTCTGGAGCAAATTTTTGATTAGTGCTTTTGTGAACAAAAAACAATTGACAAGTGGCTCTATCCCATCTCCCCCCTTTCCCCGTCGTGATATAACCTTCGTCGTTGAAAACGACGTTAAACACCAAATAAAGTAAAGACCAAAGTTTTAACTCATAGCATGGTTAGCGTTACCATTTTCACGGGAGACATTGTTCATTTCATGGGCACGGAAGTTTGATGTTGTAGATGAATCATGTGGGAATGTGTGGTGTTTTCAGTTGGACCTGTTCACATTCCTAACTTCAGACATGGGACTGGTCCGAATTTTATCGGAATTCCGATATTATCCTTATACAGTATCGCCAAGATATCCATTCCCGGTCAGGCTGTGTGCACGTGGTGCGACAACGGCCACTGCGTGGTGAAATACGGACTTGGTGGAAAAAATGTGTTGGTTCTGAAAGTTTTCAAGTAAGTTTTGTGTGTGTGTGATTGTTATAAATTACACTTTTGTTTAAAATGCTAAAACATATTATTCTTGTGGTTTTTATAGCTTTTCAAAAAGGCATGATCTAATTTTTTCCGATCAGGAGAGGCCCCAAAATGGCCTTTATAATTCTAACATTCATTTTCCGTCAGGGGGGCTTTGCCCCCCTGAACCCCCTACCGGGGCGTTGCCCCTGTACCCCACCAGGGGCCTATGCGGCCTCTGGACCCCGGCTTACTTTCCTACTTTTGGAACATTTGCTGGTCTCATGTCTGTAACTTGTGGGGCATTACTGTCATCCATTTCATTGAAACTCCTACACGTTTCCGTCCATGCTGAAGTTTGTTTGTTTGTTTATTTGTTGCTTAACGTCCAGCCGACTACGCAGAGCCATATCAGGACGAGGAAGGGGGGGATGAAGGGGGCCACTTGTCAAGCGATTCCTGTTTACAAATGCACTAACCCATTACTTGTGTCCCAGCAGGCTTTAGTAAAACTAAATTAATACCTACTGGAAGATTACCAGTTTCCAGTATGTTAAAATAGGCTTAACCTATCTACTGCTGGACTTACATCAGAACACTAACAGATCCATGCTGAAGTGTTGTGTGAAGAAAATGAAGGGATCATTGGTCAGGCCTGGGAATGAATAAAAGTGGTTTGGGCGTACTGACGAGAACATTTTGCATTTTAAGGGCTCACGGAGGCTCTTTTCTTACACATTTAGAAAAGGACTTCGTCGTATTTACGACGAAAGGTGTATCATTCCCAGGCCTGATTAGTGGAATGTTCATGTGGAAACAGACAGCAGTACATGCACACCCCCCGCGGGTTAGGGGGAAAAATTTACCCGATGCTCCCCAGCATGTCGTAAGAGGCGACTAACGGATTCTGTTTCTCCTTTTACCCTTGTTAAAGGCACAGTAAGCCTCCCGTAAACCATCACAGAGCTCCCCGAGCGTCTAAATACAGTACAAGCATACTTCCATTTGAACGCTCACCGAACGGGAACATCCTGGCTGCTTTCTGTCGAGCGTGAGACATTTTCCAAGAATTTATTTTCGTGGACTTGGCCCTGAAGAACAATGGCGCCTCGTTTTTGCGCTAGACCTAACTTTTAAAATCTAAATAATAAATTGACAGCTTGTTACACAAACATTCTTTAATCATAAAAGAATTCGTTTTTCATCAAGACAAGATCAGAACAATTCGAAGTTGTGAAAGTTTAAAAAAAGAAAAGCCCGGAAGCAGGGTCACGCAAGGGTCGTAGCAGACGACGGTTTATCAGTGCAAATCGCCGTTCCTCTCAACAGTCAAAAGCCATCGCTAGAGTTCTTGTGAACCACAGCCGTTGTTTCGTGCATAAAAAACGTGCTATTGTAGATAAGCTCACGTCGAGTCGCATTCAAATGACTAACTATGACGACTGCATTGTGAAAAGGGAAAACTGGATCACACGGGTTCACGATGGCTCAGGGGTAAGATAAACCACGCAAAAATAAATTCTTTGAAAATTGTTCGCTCTTTACGGAGGGCACCTAGGATGTTCTCAATTGGTGGGTGTTTAAATGAAATGGTGTTTGTACTGTGTGTAAAAGCCTGACCGTATCTGTGATGGTTTATGGGAGGCTTACTCTGCCTTTAAGTGTTTCTTGTATAGAATATACGTAGTCAGTTTTTGTGAAGATTTTAGTCAAGCAGTATGTAAGAAATGTTAAGTCCTTTGTACTGGAAACTTGCATTCTCCCAGTAAGGTCATATCGTCGCTGTCGTGCGCTAACCGTGTAACTGACAAAATATGACAAAAATGTTTTTTCATCCCAAACCTTAATTACAGACTTCACACATGTCTTCTATAAATATCTTGTGTCTGCGACCAATGGAAATGCTCTAATTTGTCACATGTTGTAAACGCATTTACCGGAAATCCTGTTTCCTCGGACACGCTGACCGTGTATGTGCATGAGAGTTCGTTAGGAGTGCCACTTACACGGTTAGGCTCTCTCTCTCTGTCACGATCGGGTGACAGAGACCAAGAAAGTGTCACTTGATGGAGTGCCTGTTCTTGGTCGATTATGATAGAAAGCGCCTGTGCGTGATATTGGGCTACAGCAGAGTTTGCTGACAGTGCTCAATGAACACGGAGGGTTTGCTGCGCACGAGTTTTACAGTGGAGGTTTCTGCTGTCATAGGGCTGACGGTTTTTCGCTGACAGCGCACACGGGATTTTCAGGGATTGAGTTTCTCGTGTCTTTTTTCTGCTTGGGGAGGCAGAATTGTGTATAGCTGGACTGGTTTTGTGACAAGGTCAGTCACGTGTTATTGGCTAGGTTGTCTGAGAGAGGCACAAGGACGGCGCACTTGACACCCAGCGGCAGAAGGGGAAGGATCTAATACACAGTTTCTAGAGTATGATGGTTTTTCACCGAGTATTATATTCGGCACTCTAAGGGAACTTCCACCAATTATTTCTTCTCTCTGCCACGTATTTTGCTGAGGACAAGTCGTCAACTTTCCTTCGTCGGCGATGGCTTTCGCATAAGGATTCGACAAGGGGTTCTGGACGTTTTCGGTCACTGTTGACGAACAGAGGCTGTTCCAGGGAGGAAGCGGATTTTGCTTCCATGAGAGTACAATCATAGGCTTTTGAGGTAATAAATCATTATTTAACGCTGTTGATGAGTCTGTGTTGTGGAATGAAATACTCTCTGTTGTTCTTTCCAGGTTAGCGCATAATTTACTCTCTGTGACGCTAAAATACTAATCTGTATATGGTTTTTGCAGATAGGGAGAGAAGGACGGAAAATGACTGTTTTGTTGTTGTAAAAAGTCCGTTTTGTGCAGGCCCACGTGCTCGATGAGATATTTAAAGATGACATGTTTTAAGGTGGTGGGTGAGGGGTAGCTGACATGTTTAGTGCACCGATGCTTTCTGTTTGCAGCCTTCGTTTCGTTTCGGGTTCGTGTTCCTGTACCTGCTGCACGGCTGCCTTTGGCGGGACTTTGCTAGCTGCAGACGTTGGAGCTGGGACCTGAGGAAGCTACGCTAACCGGCTAACCAGCAGACCGGCTAACCAGCGAACCGGCTAACCAGCGGACCGGCTAACCAGCGAACCGGCTAACCAGCAAACCGGCTAACCAGCAACCCGGCTAACCAGCATACCGGCTAACCAGCATACAGAAAGAAAGCTAAGTGCACCATGTCTTACGCACCCCGTTGACCACCGTTGTCTTTTCTTATCTATGATTTCATTGGAGTAGTGACAACGTGGGGTGGTGACACCTGCATGAACTAGAGCTTTTGAACAGAACATTCTCATTTTGACTGTATTTACACGGGTTCAGCGTGTTACGTTAATTTTCTATATACCACTGGCATTTTGTCAGTGACCACGGGTTTTTTACGTGTTGAGAACGTAAAAGGAACATATTTTGAGTGAAGGCTCGAGGGAGGTGGCGAGTTTATACATAAACAGGCGTCTGAAACTTATACTTTTGTTGACTCTATTTAATTGTATGACTGCGAGAGTGGATCGTGGTGTGGTTAGTTAATTAGTAGTAATTAACCGGTTCATAATCACCTTAAGTGATATATTGAAACGTGACACATGAGATCCTTCCCCTTCTGCCGCTGGGTGTCAAGTGCGCCGCCCTTGTGTCTCTCTCAGACAACCTAGCCAATAACACGTGACTGACCTTGTCACAAAACCAGTCCAGCTATACACAATTCTGCCTCCCCAAGCAGAAAAAAGACACGAGAAACTCAATCCCTGAAAATCCCGTGTGCGCTGTCAGCGAAAAACCGTCAGCCCTATGACAGCAGAAACCTCCACTGTAAAACTCGTGCGCAGCAAACCCTCCGTGTTCATTGAGCACTGTCAGCAAACTCTGCTGTAGCCCAATATCACGTACAGGCGCTTTCTATCATAATCGACCAAGAACAGGCACTCCATCGAGTGACACTTTCTTGGTCTCTGTCACCCGATCGTGACACTCTCGCTTGACATATATGTGCCACTTACACGGTTAGCTCTCTCTCTACCCGTGTAACTTCAGTCAGATTTTCTGTCGTCAAGCGTGTAACTGAAATAATACGAACATTTTAGATAGTTTGCATTTTTTTTTTATAATATTACATGTTTACACATAGGTAAAGAATAAGAAACAAGTTCATGTCAAATGTGGGATGACGTTGCAGCCGTCGACAACGCGTTTTTTGAGGCTCCTGTAAAATCACTGATTCTGCAGTTGCACGGTTAGCGCACGGCAGCGACGAAATATTGTACTACGTTGCAAGCCCCTGGAGCAAATTTTTGATTAGTGCTTTTGTGAACAAGAAACAATTCACAAGTGGCTCTATCCCATCTCCCCCCTTTCCCCGTCGCGATATAACCTTCGTGGTCGAAAACGACGTTAAACACCAAATAAAGAAAGTATGGGCACAGATCTTCTGCCAGATGTGTACGTAATTTGTCAGAGATGAACAGGTATGATAGTTTTTCACCAAGTGATCGCTATGAATTGTGTATTGTAGTGTAGTTGCACTCTCTCCCTAGGGCATTTTGCTTTTCATTCATTTTTCTTTTTTTATTCTTAGTTCAGAGGAACCTCCCTTTTAAAACATCAAAAATCTGGTCTGCGCCTAAAAATGGAGGTATATTTACACAGATCATGAACACAAAAAAAATTAAAAAAAGGGAGAAAGTCTTGAATTGGTAATGGATTGATTCAGTACAGTGAAATTATTACAATCTATAATTATCATTGCAAACGGGAACAGCAGAAGGGAAGAGCGCGACAATCATCCCTCCCTTGCGGTGGCCCTTTTCTTTTTTTTCCCTATCAAAAGTTGGGGTCAAACACGGGAACATGCCCGTAATGGTTTTACCGCGAGGGTGTTAAAACATTAGTCATTACTTATCATCGAATTGGGAGGGTCTTCAGAGGAACATGCCCCTAATGGTTTTACCGCGAGGGTGTTAAAACATTAGTCATTACTTAACATGGAATTGGGAGGGTCTTCAGAGGAACATGCCCCTAATGGTTTTACCGCGAGGGTGTTAAAACATTAGTCATTACTTAACATGGAATTGGGAGGGTCTTCAGAGGAACATGCCCCTAATGGTTTTACCGCGAGGGTGTTAAAACATTAGTCATTACTTATCATCGAATTGGGAGGGTCTTCAGAGGAACATGCCCCTAATGGTTTTACCGTGAGGGTGTTAAAACATTTGTCATTACTTAACATCGAATTGGGAGGGTCTTCAGAGGAACATGCCCCTAATGGTTTTACCGTGAGGGTGTTAAAACATTAGTCATTACTTCACATGGAATTGGGAGGGTCTTCAGAGGAACATGCCCCTAATGGTTTTACCGTGAGGGTGTTAAAACATTAGTCATTACTTCACATGGAATTGGGAGGGTCTTCAGAGGAACATGCCCCTAATGGTTTTACCGTGAGGGTGTTAAAACATTAGTCATTACTTCACATGGAATTGGGAGGGTCTTCAGAGGAACATGCCCCTAATGGTTTTACCGCGAGGGTGTTAAAACATTAGTCATTACTTATCATCGAATTGGGAGGGTCTTCAGAGGAACATGCCCCTAATGGTTTTACCGCGAGGGTGTTAAAACATTAGTCATTACTTATCATCGAATTGGGAGGGTCTTCAGAGGAACATGCCCCTAATGGTTTTACCGCGAGGGTGTTAAAACATTAGTCATTACTTAACATCGAATTGGGAGGGTCTTCAGAGGAACATGCCCCTAATGGTTTTACCGTGAGGGTGTTAAAACAGTCATTAGGCCAAAAAAAATATAGGTGTGGTTACGGTAACATAGCCCAAAAAAATAGGGTAGGTAGGTAGGCAATCACTTTTATTTTTTAAACTTTTTTTTCTAATGTGTACAAATTAAACCTACTTGACAGGGAAATAAGTGTGCGACACGGGCGCTTTTGCTTTCATTGCGTTTTTTGCACTCGTTTTTTTTTGTTGACAAATGTAATAAAAAGTTATAGGATCGGCCCCTAAAAATAGGGTAGGTCGGGTTACCGTAACCACACCTATTTTTTTTTTAGGCCTTACTTAACATGGAATTGGGAGGGTCTTCAGAGGGGGATTCCACAGTACCTGTGGGATGTAAACCAGTACAGTGACCAGTTTGTTCTGCCCATCTGCTGTTTGCAATGATGATTATAGATTGTAATGTCACTCTACTGAATCTTGCAGTGCACTTTTAGCCAGGCCATTGTGAGCCAAACGTGACATAAATGTTTGGGTTATACTGACATTATTAATGTATTGTAAATCAATTTGAATTAGAATCTGTTGTTTTTCTTAGTTGCTGCACCACTCTAATTTTGCGGCTTCAGAAGAAACTGAAGTCTTGCACTGCTTTCAAGAGATTTTGAGGGTACTTGTAGTTGTACAAAGAGAAGGGGTGGGGGAGGTGGAGATGAAGGAACCTTGAAACCATGTATTTAGTTTTTGTTGAAGCCAAATCTGTTTCCAGTTATGGTTATGCTATAACTGCTACAGATTAAGGAATACTTGAAATGTATGATTTTCTGTGTGCTTTTTCTGCTGTTCTTTTGCGATGTGGTCACTCATTTTTTTTTTTACTGCTGCACACAAAACAAGGCCACATTTCTCATTTTTGAAGCGCTGATATTTTGTTTCATGTCAGTGTGGTTGTTAATTGTAAATGCAAAGAAATGCTAAGATGTTGAATGTCATGACAATGTGATTAGCAGTTCATTTTGCAATAAAATTGTTCCAGTGTAATGTGAATGTTTTGTACATAAAAGCTGAATTCTATATTTATTCATTCATTTAGAATATCTGGACTCCATGTTCTTCCAAATGCTGGTGTATTCACAATTAAAAGTTGAATAAACCTTTTGTGATGTTTTTATGTGTATGTCTGAAGTTTTAAGTTTGTGGAAATGAAATTAGGAATTTACACAAAATGTGCACAGGGATAGATACAGAGTTGTAAGCAGTTCTGTGGTTTAAAAAAAAATATAAAACATTCCTCCGAGGTAGGAAAAACACCCCCGTTGGTCAAAGGGAAATAACCATTCTGACTGCCACCAACTGAGAAGGTTATTTCCCTTTGACCATTAATATGTCCCTCTATAAGTCCTTGTAGAATCTTAATCCACCAATAACTCCCTAACCGTGTGTTTGACTGGTCCCAATTTTTGTAAGGACCGTCTCAGGAATGTATAGAACCTGTTCACCAAGTTTGGTGACGATCGGTCCGTTCATTCTTGAGATCTATATGCGAACACAAACACACAAACAAACAAACACATCGAGCAAAACGTATACACACCCCTATACCGGGGGTGTAAAAATACTGTAAATTACCTTGTAAGCGCCCAGTATGAAGTTGATGCCCACCCCTAATACCCAAGTCAGAGCGCTACGTCCTTACCATGATCTGAAAAGCAAGCACATGGCAAATAAAACAATCACAACTGTTGTGCGCTTACAAGGTAGTTTACGGTACTTGTGTAAAACGCTTTGACCTGTAGAGCCCAAATGTTAATTGCAATTGTTATGCAGTCACTCTTTAAACACAACAGAGAATAAGGATTGATGCTGGATGATCCCTTGGGTTCTCAAGAAAAGAAACAACTCTTCACTCGCACACACACTCATAAAAAAAACGCGCACCCAAGCGGAAACGTTTTTGAACTTTTTCATTTTTTTTTTATTTT
Organism: Littorina saxatilis; assembly: GCF_037325665.1. Taxonomy (NCBI): domain Eukaryota; kingdom Metazoa; phylum Mollusca; class Gastropoda; order Littorinimorpha; family Littorinidae; genus Littorina; species Littorina saxatilis. The sequence goes on along the minus strand of NC_090257.1, from coordinate 4,958,307 downwards.
GCAGTGAACAGGTCTAAACTGCACTGGTTGCACTATGTGGTCCTTATCATTGTCTGTTCTGCAAGACACGTTAAAAAAGGGAAGGCACCCTTCATTTGTTCACACCCTGTTCTAAAATTTTTGGCTTACTGTCTCGTAAACTGTACCATACATAATAAATTTATACTGTAGATTGAATGCACTCCAAGATACAATTAAAAAAAACACAACTTGTCAATGAAATAGCTAATAAAAACTTGTAATATTCTTAGTAAATGCACCACAAAGTGGTGCCAAACGCTGTCCAAGCACTGCAATGAACTGGAAATGTTATTGATATTGCATACCTTCATTCTCTCCCCTTGCAAACCCATAGATGTACGCAGCAGAAGAGATCAACCGATTCATATTACACTGTTGCCTGTTACTCTCCTCCAACCAGTTTAAAATTACAAGTCAGCAAAGTAATATGCTGCCTTGTGGCATGGTACTGCTGATACAGCAGACATCTCAGCACAGCTGACCTATGACGTATCTAAATTTTTAGCAATAAGTCTCCTGGAATTCTACTTCACATGAAAGACTTTTCCCACCAATCTTTGTCATCGTATTATCAAAGTAGTGAAAAATACGAATTTTACAGCAATAGAACATATGTGCAAAATGTGTATGTGTTTGCTACCAGTAATTCACAATTTCTTGTTTGGCACAGACAGGACCATACTATTACAGTTCCCTTTTACCTCAGAAATGGGTTTGCTCATTTCCAGCGATTCAGTGCATTCAGAAAACGTTTCACAAAGCTGATATGTCAAAGAAAGGAGACGGTGAATCTTATTTCCACCAGTGTAACCTTGTTTTTCAGAACTTCCCCTATAATAAAATGCTGGAGAAACAACCCACATCGAGACGAAAAACATTTCTCAGTGGAGTGCATTCCCATACATGCTCCATCCAAGCATGTAACTCATAAACACTGTGCAGTTATAAAGTTCTCGTGTCAACTCACAACTGAAGACCACATCTTGCAAACCAGAGCAAGCAAGAAAAAGAAAGGAAAGAGAAAACGTAACAACCAAACACAGTACTCACTTAGTTATAACTGTGCATGCCGTCCCAGGGAAAAAAAACACCCACACAAACAAAACACACCCCTTAATTAATATCCTTAAATATCATCAGCCACTGCTCTCAACAATTAAAACAAATTCTGATTTCCGACCCAACAGAGAAGGAATGCTCCTAAAAATAACACTGGCACTACCAGATGGCGCATTTATGCCTGCTAGAGATTTCTTTGGATAGCATCATTAATTAATTATGAGGGAAAACACTTTCAAGTACATGTACAGATAACATCATCTCTGGTTGTACAATGGTCCTCACGTACTGAACGACTGCACAAGAGCTTTGAGACATGAACAGGCTTATCGTTGAGCGCAGACAACTCTATTTGGCTTAACAACCAACTTCACAATCGCACAAGCTTTTAGTCTCACAAGTTTTTGTCAACCAAATTTAAAAAAAAAGAAGAAATTTTACTTTTAAAACTTGTGTAATTATATCCTCTGCTGTGTTCAAATAGCACAGAATATAAACCGAGCGTTGTGTTCAATGTACAAATGTATAATATAATGCCTCAGGTTCTGTGTGACTGTTTTAGCAGCTTGGCGCTCTTCAGCATCATGGTTCAGAATATCGTTGAGCACACAGGTTGTGCCTTGTATCTTCTGAACCATCACAGATGACTTGGTAGCGAAAATCTGAATCTCACTGAAAAGTGTCAGCCAAGAAAACAGGACATCTTCCAAGCAAAGACATGATATACATTCACGGCTCAAGAGTCAATTTTTGCAAAAGAACTTGGCACAAAATAACTAACAAGCATCACGAATATTCAGTCGGTTTACCTTCACACACAAACACGCAGTCTCGCACACTGTCTCTTGCCTTTCACATCATTTCAAACTTCTGTCTTTCACATCATTTCAAGCTTTAAAACCTGTTTGTAGATTCACACAACACTAATGCAAAATGCTTGTGTGAAAATGGAAACCGAACAGGTACATCTGCACCTCATGATAACAGGTACATCTGCACCTCGTGATGCGCCCCTGTTCTGAATAATTTTTCCCCATAAAGAAAGAGCACCATCAAAGTTTAGGTATCAAATAATGACGAGACAATTTGAAACATCTCGGTCTGAACTGAAAATCATTTGAACAGGACATGTTCAACTTAAATCATGAGGAAAACTGTGGTACTACAAGGCTCATATTTTTGACGGATTAGGCCCAAAAAAAAAATTCTGTTTACGGTAACCCGACCGACCCTATTTTTTTCGCGCGACCCTGGACTTTTTTTGGGCATTTGGGGGAAAAAAAAGAAAAAAAACAACTTGGTTTTTTTGCAAAATAACGTAAAAATAATGGTTTTTTGAAAAAAAAGAAAAAAAATCCCGACCTACCGACCCTATTTTTTTGGCCTATGTTACGGTAAACAGACCTATTTTTTTTTTTGCCTTACAACAGCAGCACTTGCCATTCAAAACGGAAGCGTGTGTAAAGCAACAGTGCTTGTGACAAAAGGTGACAAGACACACAGGAATCCAGTCCAATATTCTCTTGACAATAGACAGCGAGAACACACAACTGAAAATCAGAATTATGTCCTGCTTTTGGTGTTAAGAATAACCTTTACAAAAATACACATTCACGTCCCACGTGAACTACTCGGATGTACAACAACGTCAGGAATTTTGATTGGTCCCACAAGGGTTTCCCGAGAAATATCTCCCGGCAACAATTTTTGCTCACTGCATGTACGTTTCGGAACAAAATAGCAAGGTTACCGTGAGATTCCTGCAACATCTAAACAAACAAAAATGCTGAGAGCAACTTGGTCTGAGCGTTCTATACTCAGCACCACAAGAAAATTGGCAGAAGACAGTTTGTGCCTTCAAGGAAGCTAAGGCTTCCCCAACACATTCTGTGTATGATCCCACAACTGTTAACAAAGATACAAACAACAAAAAGAACAGAACACGTCTGTTATTTTCTTAGCTGGAAATCTTTTCCTGCTGGTTCTTGTAGAAGGGGAGAAAAACGGGCATTAGCAAGTTGACAATAACCAACTCGGTCTGAACAAATCATGCCACTTGTGAATACTCACAGCAAATCTGATAAGACAAGATTTAATGCACCATACACAAAATAGTCTTGTAGTTAGAAAAAAAAAAAAAAAATGGAAGCTAGACTTTTTTTGTTACTGAGACAAACCCTGATAGAAATCCACCAGCAAGAAATGATGGAACCAAATATTTGTGACACTTTTCACATGAATAGTTACAGGTTCTGCAGAATGTTCAACTTGATGGCAACGTTCTGATAAATACACTTTTAAGCATGAAAAAAAGCAAAGCAAAGCACATCAGCATGCATTCAGCACACAGTTAGGCGTTTGAAAGCAACATGTCCCTCAAATAGCAGAGAGCCACAACAATACGCAGTCATTTTGGTACATACTCTCCGCTCTAGCTGCTCACGTTTCACTTCAAAAGCAATGTCTAGAGACGTGAAAGACTGAACCTTCCTAGTGCAGCTGGCACAGTAACTGTTCCTCTATTCATGCCCGAAATGCTTCCTTCTCTGCATTCACCACATGTTAAAAGTCAGAACATCACATAAACTCAGGAAGGAAAATGAAAAATGAAACAAAAACACAGCATTAATCCATCACTGCTTGTATTACAAGCAGCGGTAATTTCAGAAGAGGACAGTTTCTTTCAGCCAACTGTTTTGAAAGGCTCAGGTCAATCACGCACACAACAGACCAAGTTTCCATTTGCTCTCTGACACACACTTATTAGTACACATTGATTACATTGTCCCTATTCATTCTTATTCGCTCAAAAATTCTTCTCCACATAAAAAATGTTTACTCTGAAGGGGCAAAAGATTCCTTTACAAAAAAAATATCAAGATCACATAACCTTTTGCTCTTTATCAATACAGTAATAGTCTGGCAACTGTACATGTCACTAGCTATATTTTACACAAAAAATAAATTATTCGGCCTATAATTATCAGGGGTGATGATCCATTTCCAGGAGCCTGTTGTACAACACGACAACAGGTTGCCACAGTCCGTTTAGTCGTGGCTGGTTTGCTAAACAATAAGTAGTAGGACGGCACCCACGAGCCCCAAAAAACACAAACATGAGAAAACACCAAATCCGCAGGGAGGGGGTAAAGGGGGCCCCCTCCAACAGGCGGGGAAAAACGCACACACACACAAAGAAAATGCAAGCCTTAAAAATAGAAAAAATTCTACACACATCAATATAGTAACATGGGATTTGAACCAGAATGGATGGAGAATATTGGCAGTCTTTGCCTTCCCATCCTCGATGAGCATTGTTCAACACTCGACAACATATCGGGGAAAAAAAAAAGTATAACAGAAGATAAAAAAAAATGGAACTGGCACTTGGCGCAACATTGGTTTCAGTTCCACTGTTTGCAAAGACATGCAAAAAAGTGCACTCATGCACGCACGTCTTTTTACTGAGGCCAACACTGACCGCAATGGAACACACATTGTCGCGTGCACTATCTTTTAATTGCTGTAGTACAGACGAGGACAGCAGACCCCCTTGTGACAAATGACTGCCATCAGCCTACAGAAATACTGCCATAGAAACCACAGCAGAAAATAAAGCCATCCATTTTGGACACGTACACACAACTTCTCACTCTCTGGTCCTTTGCAGGCTTCATTCGTCCCACAATGGTGATTATGTATTCACTTGTTGCGCACAACACACAAACTAAGACTTTAGAAAGAGGGAGAAAAAAACAACTTGGTGGGAACAGGTTTGTTCTGGGTTCAAAACTTACTGTTTCTTTTTAGAGATCAACCTTGTATAAATGCAACCTTCGCACAAAATGACGTGCGCCTTTCATCGCGCACATCGTGATTTATTCAATAAAACTGTGCGCCCCTCTTCAACGCGAAGCGAACAACTAATCTACGTAGTGACCTAACAGGGAGAGGCAAGTTGTCCGCTGGTCAGATCATTAACATCCAAAAGGATTGTACATAAACAACTAGCATTCTTCCTCACAACGGACGACGGTATAAAAATGTACTTATAAAGTACAACTTGGCTCACAACACACGCAACTCTCTATCACTTTGGAAACAGTAATACTTAAATTCAGGAAAAAAAGTGGTAAAAAGCCGGAGTTCACAATTCTCCAAGCCCTCTTTGGACTCGAGAATCTGAACACAACAATTCACCACATGGAATAAAAAATATTTCAATTATATCCTCAAATGATATAATTTGCCGTCGCCCGGACAAAGTGACATAAGAATGCCTTTGATTGGTATATATAAATGTACATACGCGAATTATGTTCTTTTTGAAATGCATACTTTGCCTTTGAAAAAAAAAAAAGTAGTCGCTTCTCTTTCAAGGCTAGGATCGTTAACGGCAAATATTAAGTACCAACACCGGCTTTTCCTAGCCTCTTGAAAAATGTCATTCATTACGGGGCACACATCCCCACATTTCAAAAACCTGTTTAGGTCTTGTGCGTCATACGATACAGGTTGCTTTATTTCCAGAAAATAAATAAATAGCATGTTTTGTGAAGGTTGGGGGAACAGGATTCGAGATTCTGGATGAAAGATTTACTTTTTATACAGTCAAAATGGGGGAGAAAAAACAACTTGGCAGGTTCGAGGGGCGAACATGGCACGCATGAATATACAATCAGGACTCTTTTCAACATATGAGAGTCGGTTGTGAAACGTCAATGTCCAAACATGGATGGTGTAATGATAAATACATTTCACTTACAAGTATCAATATATTCAGCCCAACCAGGTAGGTCTCTAACTAGACTGTCACTGATACACAAGTCAAATATACCAACATGTGAAAATGCAGAATCCTTTTAGGGTATTCTGCAAGCAAGAACTTGTTTCCCTGGTATACTGCTTTCCCCAGCATGGGATTTGTAAAAAAACAATGACCTTTGTTGCTTTATAGCTTTCTGTGTCCTAGAGCTCAAGTTCAATACATCCTCGCAACTGCTCAGACAGCAATCTGTACAAGCAGCACCAATACTTTCAAGTGTTTTTTATTTTTAAAAGCATGGTTTACAGGAATATAATATTGCTGTACCATGAAAATCACGCAACAGTTTCTGAACCTTTGTATATATACAGACAAAAGTGCCAACAAGAGCAGGTCAACTTTTGAGACACACCCGCTGCAAGGTAACTGGCATGTTGAATGTACTACACAAAAGTTGCACACGTAAAGTCTTTTGGCAACCATGCCGATGAAAGTTCAGATTGGCAGATCTCTCTCTCATTGTTGGCGTTTAGAACCTGCAAAACTTCCTTAGGTTTCAATCTCATTAGAAAGATGTAGCTAATAACGCTGAACAGATTTGTCCTATAATGAGCTCAGGACAGAGTAGGAGAAAAACTATGACATGACTAGAGCTCACCAGTAAACTTACATCAGTCTCAGATGCCAGGGAATTATACACTTTTTCTCAAGTTCTTGGCTGGTTTACTTACAAAAAAAGAAAAAAAAGAAGAAAAAAAAAAGTTGTTGATAAATCAAAGGAGGGCAAAAGATGACAAGTGGTGACACGTTCTGAACACCTTGGCTCACAGGTGTCAGATGGCATGTACAGATCTCAGCGCGCACGCTCCTGTAGTTCATGTGTGGACGCGCCCATCTTCCCGAGTTTGAACAAAGCTTCAAGTTGCGTAACTGGTTCGAACCCTCACAGGGATATCGACAATGACAAAGAACATCAAGGAAAAGAAAAGAAAAAAAAAACACAGTGGAAGAGAACAATGTAAGGAGCCCAAGACACCTAAATAGGAAGAAAACGCTGGATCCTTTTCATTGTCGTTCCAAGTTGTACACACGGAGAATGGCTCAACACCCGACTTCTCCACGTACCTGTAAACACACACAAAGACAAACACACATCATGACATGTACCTGTAAACACATTCAAAGAAAATCACACTGTCATGACATGTACCTGTAAACACATACAAACACAAACACACTGTCATGACACGTACCTGTAAACACACACAAAGACAAACACACTGTCATGACACGTACCTGTAAACACACAAAGACAAACACACTGTCATGACACGTACCTGTAAACACACACAAAGACAAACACACTGTCATGACACGTACCTGTAAACACACACAAAGACAAACACACTGTCATGACACACAAACTCGTCAACCACTCAAACGACAGTAAACAACAACAGTGCAAAATAATAGTGCTACATCAAAAACTTCGCCACTGCTGAATATGCACTTTATCTGCGATTTTTCAGTTTCACTCAAGTCACTTTCGCAAAAAAACGTTTTTAATGACCACAGCTGCCACTTCTTACTTCATAGGTCCAAGCACACTGAATATGGATCAATGAGCGATTTAAAAAAAGTTTTTAATTGTATTTTACAAACAGCGACATTTTACTCACATTTCTTTCTCCTCAAAATAATTGGAAACATCCGTCTGGCATTGTCTGCCTCTATCAAAAACTTCTGAATTAACAAACTAACACAAAAAAAAGCATGGAAATATTTACATAGCAATCATACCGCAAAAAAAATTTAACAGTGAAGGTAAATAAACTTTAAAAAAACAAAAACAAATCAGCCGATTCCTCACCAGCACTCAGTTGCCCCACCAGTCATTGGCTGGGGCACTGTTGTAGCTACCGCCGTAGCTTCCGCCATAGTTTCCGCCGTAGCCTCCGTAGCCTTGGCTGAATTGCTGTTGTGGCTGTTGGAAGCCACCCTGGTTGCCGAAGCCACCGCCGCCACCTCCACCACCACCACCACCCTGACCCCCGAAGCTCTTTCCTGGTGGCTTGTTCTGGCGGTAGTCACGACCACCAAATCCACTGCCACCAGAGTTGCCAAACCTGCCACACAAATGATGGTTTTAGCCCTGCTCAATGAGGACAACAGTGATGTAGAGAAGCAAATGAAATGAGCATGTCAATTGTTTTTTCTCTCCGTTTCTACTATCTTACAAAACAGTTTCTGCATCAATGTCTCAAAGCTGCTCCGACAAAAAGTTGAAAGGCACAATGTATACAGTACAGAATTAGGCTTTGCTTTTGTTAACTGTATGTAAATGACAGAAATGTGACTGGAAAGGTGGGAAAGACAAAGTTTGCACCCCTGCAGACCCCCACACCAATTTTATTTCCTGAGACTGAATTCCACATAATCCTGACATAAACAAACAAGTCGCGTAAGGCGAAAATACAATATTTAGTCAAGTAGCTGCCATTTTTCAGCAAGACCGTATACTCGTAGCATCGTCAGTCCACCGCTCATGGCAAAGGCAGTGAAATTGACAAGAAGAGCGGGGTAGTAGTTGCGCTAAGAAGGATAGCACGCTTTTCTGTACCTCTCTTTGTTTTAACTTTCTGAGCGTGTTTTTAATCCAAACATATCATATCTATATGTTTTTGGAATCAGGAACCGACAAGGAATAAGATGAAAGTGTTTTTAAATTGATTTGGACAATTTAATTTTGATAATAATTTTTATATATTTAATTTTCAGAGCTTGTTTTTAATCCGAATATAACATATTTATATGTTTTTGGAATCAGCAAATGATGGAGAATAAGATAAACGTAAATTTGGATCGTTTTATAAATTTTTAATTTTTTTTTTACAATTTTCAGATTTTTAATGACCAAAGTCATTAATTAATTTTTAAGCCACCAAGCTGAAATGCAATACCGAACCCCGGGCTTCGTCGAAGATTACTTGACCAAAATTTCAACCAATTTGGTTGAAAAATGAGGGCGTGACAGTGCCGCCTCAACTTTCACGAAAAGCCGGATATGACGTCATCAAAGACATTTATCAAAACAAGAAGAGCAAACGCTCGATCGAGTCACTTTCGCAGTTCTGAATATTATATGAGGCATCAGATGGACAGGAAGAAATTGCTATTCACAACACAAAACAGATGTAAATAATTTGATGTAAAGAATAATCCTATAAAGTTTGAATCAAATCCGATGAATAGTTTCAGAGATATGATATTTCAATTTTTTTCCTTCAAGACATACCTGTGACCTTGAAAAAGGTCAAAGGTCACCAAAGCAGACGTCAAAGTGTAGAGGTCACTGGGAGTCACGTTCACATAAAATTTGAGCCCGGTCACTTTTATAGTTTCCGAGAAAAGCCCAACGTTAAGTTGTGTGTTGCCGATGTTGCCGAACAGAAAAGGCTAGTTATCTCCCTTGTTTTTCTGATAACGTTCGTAAAAGGCTACAGATGTAAATACTTTGATGTAAAGAATAATCCTACAAAGTTTCAATCACATCCGATGAACTTTGTCAAAGATATAAAATGTCTAATTTTTCCTTTGACGCTGACCTGTGACCTTGAAAAAGGTCAAAGGTCAACGAAACCATCGTTAAAGTGTAGAGGTCATTGGAGGTCACGACTAAACAAAATATGAGCCGGATCGCTTTGATAGTTTCCGAGAAAAGTCCAACGTTAAGGTGGTGTCTACGGACGGCCGGCCGGCCGGCCGGACAGACTAACACTGACCGATTACATAGTCACTTTTTCTCAAGTGACTCAAAAATGAAAAAAACGTATGGGGATATCAATCCCAGGAACTCTCATGTCAAATTTCATAAAGATCGGTCCAGTAGTTTGGTCTGAATCGCTCTACACGCACGCACGCACACACACACACATACACACACACATACACCACGACCCTCGTTTCGATTCCCCCTCGATGTTAAAATATTTAGTCAAAACTTGACTAAATATAAAAAGACAACTGCACAGTTGAATTACATCTACTTTGCCATACTTTAGTCATGCAGGCTATTAACTCAAACCAATTCTGCTTTTCGAAGTACATCAGAGCAACACAAATGTTAAAATGCTGAAATTACCTAAAATTGTGTACCAAAACATCATCTAGAAGATCAACTTGGTGATGATTCCCTTTTCAAACAGTGCAAATTACTGCCAGAGTTTTTCCTTTACTCTATGTAAAGTATGTCTGTAAAACAGAACAAATAATGAAATGCCCCGAAAGACCTTAATGTAGTACAAACTGAGCAATGGGGAGTTATTTTACTGTTAAAAGGTAGTACAAACTGAGCTATGGGGAGTTATTTTACTGTTAAAAGGTAGTACAAACTGAGCTATGGGGAGTTATTTTACTGTTAAAAGGTAGTACAAACTGAGCAATGGGGAGTTATTTTACTGTTAAAAGGTAGTACAAACTGAGCTATGGGGAGTTATTTTACTGTTAAAAGGTAGTACAAACTGAGCTATGGGGAGTTATTTTACTGTTAAAAGGTAGTACAAACTGAGCTATGGGGCGTTATTTTACTGTTCTATTTTCTTATGTTTTTCCTTACCTGCGTGGTCCACCTCGACTCCTGGTGCTGGAGGGACGCGTGTCGTAGGCGAGGGACTCGAGCCACGGGGGCACCTCCTGGTTGGCCTCCACCAGCAGGTCCAGCATGTCGCGCGTGATGTTCTTGTTCTTCTCATTGAAGAACGACGTTGCCAGACCTGAACAACATGCAACACAATTGTCAGCAAAATACTTTATGTGCACTTACAGCATTTAGCACCATTGTCAGCAAAATACTTCATGAGCACTTACTAAGAGAACAAGAGGTCAGTTGGGCCAGGACTGAATATGTATATTTGCATAGAGGTGCACTTGAGCCAGTGGGGATTGTTCAGTCAGAAATGCTCCTTCATGTCAAAACTATTGGACTGTCGACCAGCCACGGGTCAGAACAATGAATCAGACCAAGAAGAAATGCAAATGTTTTATACGACTCCACAGTTCATAAGCACTGTCACAAGTCGACAGTTCAGCATGGTCACGTGTCATGGACAATCTCATCCTCACCACTATGAGTCCATTTCTTCAAAACACACACTTTGGGGAGTATAATAATAATAATAATAATAACATTTATATAGCGCTAAATCAAAAACTTTCGTTAAAAAGGCTTGCTCTAAGCGCTTGACATCTGAACTAAAACGTCATTCACACTCTTTACAATGATGTACAAGAACTTCATGTCACACTCTTTCATTCAGTATAGCACCATTCACACAGTTGTTATTCTGTACAAGACAATAAGTTAGTCTAACATTTAGAATGTTCATAAGATGAAAACAAGAGAAAACCAGACTGATTAAAACAACTGCTTAGTGCTAACAAAGCATGAATCTTAATGATAACGTAATACATGTTTAACTGTTAAGACCATAAAAAAACCTATATGCTAAAATAACTTCGAACTTTTAAGGACTTCTTATAAGATACACAGCACATCTAGATTAACACCAGAATGATAAAACAAAAGGCAACCCGTTAAAACTATTAAATGCATCAATGTCTAAAACACGAAAGACTCAAATATAAGATACACAATTCTCTAGAATTGTTTATTAAAACTGAAACCGACCTGCTCAAAGTAAACCATACCCACCCCCTCCCTACCCACCCCCAACCCTCCTCCTACACTAAATACTAATTATTTCTACTCTTAACTTCCCAACTACACGTTATCCATAAACTATGCACAGGAACATGTGTGTCAGCATTATGTGGCACCGACATGACTTGTGCATATCTAGCTTACAGCTAAGGGTTAAAGTTAAAGGACTACTGCAGTGAAAAATTATATTTATAATAATTTAAAACAAAAGACAAAAATAACAAGTATACGTATATTCAACATGAGTAACGACAAAGTAAAGGACTGCCATCAGAAAGTCTGTACGTCATCATTTAATTCTGACAGGACACATTATCAGTCATCACGAGCAGCCTGCTCACATTTCTCTCGTTAAAACACAATACCCTCCCCTTCCTCCGTTTTTTATCTTCAATTTAAATAGAAAATCCTCCTCCTACAACTTTTGCATGGGTGGGACTGAACAATGTCATGAATCCTGAGGAATTTGAAGGGGAGGGGGGGCCCAGACGCTGAAGGGTTTGTATAATTCTTTCTTTCTTTATTTGGTGTTTAACGTCGTTTTCAACCACGAAGGTTATATCGCGACAAGGAAAGTGGGGGGAGATGGAATAGAGCCACTTGTTAATTGTTTCTTGTTCACAAAAGCACTAATCAAAAATTTGCTCCAGGGGCTTGCAATGTAGTACAATATATTACCTCACTGGGAGAATACAAGTTTCCAGTACAAAGGAACATTTCTTACTCGACTAAAATCTTTACAAAAATTGACTATATTCTATACAAGAAACACTTAACAATGTGTAAAAGGAGAAACAGAATCCGTTAGTCGCCTCTTACGACATGCTGGGGAGCATCGGGTAAATTCTTCCCCCAAACCCGCGGGGGGTATTTGTATAATTAACAACCAAACAAACGTCACCAGACATTACCAATCCGGATTTCCGGCATATACTAGAAGAATCCCACCCATGCTTTTGTTATTATTCACACTGCTCTGGTTTTGCTTCTTGACAGTTTCTAAACCATGCGATGGTAACTTGAGCACAGTAAAACAAACGCTGTGTCCACCTACCTAGGTTTCCCACACGCCCGGTACGACCGATGCGGTGGACGTACTCCTCAATGTCGGACGGCAGGTCAAAGTTGATCACGTGACGCACATTAGGGATGTCAAGTCCTCGGGCAGCCACCTGATCACACAGACAGACAAGCGCATCACAAATTTGAATAAACAGTCTTTGTCAGGGTCACATCTACAATTAGAAATTGTTCAGGAAAATTTGCATTCTGCTAAAAGCTTGGTGGCACTCTGCCAACCTACTGAAAGAATGTGTTAAGTTTTCCTGTCACTGCTCTTACAAAATGAACAGCTCTCTCAAAAAGAAAAGGCTACCCGCAATGAAACTCACCTACTCAGACCTTTTCCAAGTTCTCAAAGCCAATAAATAATGAAATGCACACACAAATAGCTAAAGAAAGGAGGAAAGTGACAATGACTGAAAGAAAGGGAGATTGAGAGAGAACAAAATAAGCTTACAGCAGTGGCCACAAGGATTGGGCGCTCTCCAGATTTGAAGACACGCAGGGCATCCTCACGTTCCCGCTGGGAGCGGTCGCCATGGATGCTGGTGGCGGGGTAGCCCTCGTAGATCAGGAAATCTTCCAGCGAGTCCGCTCCTTTCTTGGTCTCCACAAAAGTCAGTGTCAGCGATTCAGGGCCGGCTGTTAAAAGAAATTTTGCAAATGTTGAGTTCCCCCCCAAAGATTCTTGCAACCAAGTTTCCATTTTTCTGCAACCCACTTTCTTCCCTAGCCTCTTTTTTTCGTTCAAGCTAACAGTAAGGGTTTTTAATGCTTGTGGACAAGTGATCAGAGTGGAAGATCTATCACGGTCAATCATGTAGGGGAATCCAACATGAATTCTCATCATCCACTGTCCGACAAAACAAGAGGCGAAGCCTTCAAGGCTCACGTAAGAAATCGACAAACAGTAACACAAACTCAATCACTCCGTCACACACACACACACACACACACAGTAAGCATAGGTGACACTGTGCAAGAAAGCGAGACACTAGATCTAGATCTGTCTGTCTGCATGTAGCCTGTAACTTACAGGGACATGACTGCCAACTAGTCTCGGCCCGCTCAAAATAACAATGACCGAGACTTTCAATAATTCCTTCGCGTGACGTCTAAGCCTCTTACGCCATAATGTGACGTCTTCATATGTTAAAGTTTCTACCACAGACATACACACGCACAGACAGACAAAGTTACGATCGCATAGGCTACACTTACGTGAGCGAAAAACAAAAGAAGCAAAAGATAGGAAAGAACCATGACATAGTTCTTATCCACGTCAGCTAAGGCGGTTTTAAGACATCTTGTTTCAAGACAAGAAGTTTCAAAGTGCTGTGGATGTTAAATGGTACAAGCATGAAATTCATATTCTCACTGAATCAAGAACACTGCTCACACTTTTCACTGAAAAAGCTGTAATCTGAGTAAAAGAAGAATCCTTGACAAACAGACTGGCTTGGTGGACCCTTGAGAACAGGAAAGAGTGTCAGCTTGCTATGCATGTGAAACTTACTGCCTGAAGCGTTGAGAAGATCCAGGAGGAAGGAGCGCTTCTCACTTTCTTCCACCCACACCACTTTCTGCGTGATGTTCTCACTGGTGCTGCCTACACGCCCCACTGCCAAGAAGATGTAGTTGTCCAGGAAGTCACGCGCCAGCACCTGCACACGCACACAGACAAATGTAACAGCAAGCACACACTTGACAAATATATTATACGTTATTTGCGTGTTTGACCAAAATATGACATTTTACACAGATCGAGACAGTCATTGTTCTCCGAGACCGCGAAGAAGAAGATAAGCTTCATATTTGGGCATTTCAGGTTGACCGAAACTTCAAAGGAACTACAAAACACACGTCATGTACTGACTTTGTTGTTGTTTTGACATTGAACAGCACACACACATGCAATCAAACACATGACGTGTGTTTTGTAGTTCCTTTAAAGGTTCGGTCAACCTGAAACGCCCAATTATAAAGTTTTGTAGGCCTCTGACGTCACATGACTCAAAGAAGGGAAATCCAATCTCCAATCGATACATAAATAAACTTAGCCTAGTGGTTAGGATGTCCATGCCTGCCAACCCCTGTGAAACCAAGTGTACCCAAAAATGTGTTAACAATTTTCAGCATTCGAAATTGGTGTTATAGTGTAGCATTGTGTAAAAAGAACGTACACACTTGTAAATTTCAGAACTTGGAATAAAACATTTGAACATGGCATGACCTTTGCATCATAATTCTTCTTGGCATGAAAAAGGATCAGGAAACTTGCAAGTGCATGTGGTTTTAACACACATAAAATCCAGCATAATTATGGTTGCACTTTACCCACTTACCACTGCCATCAGAAAGTCCATTTGTCAACATTTATTTCTGACAGGACACATTATAGGTCATCACTGGCAGTTAAACAAATAGAGTTTTAAACCCTCGAGTTTTAACCAAAAAACCTGTGATGACTAGTGCAGAAACTGACCTGAATTTCCTTGGGGAAAGTGGCACTGAACATGAGAGTCTGGCGCTTGCCTACTGGCGGCATGGTGTCCTTTTCCACGATGCGGCGGATCTGGGGTTCGAAACCCATGTCCAACATGCGATCCGCTTCATCCAACACAAGGAAACTGAAAGGATGGAAAAGGCTTTTTGTGTCAAACAGCATCACAGGGGAAAAACTATTTTATTGTAGAGGACACTTTTTTTTAGCCTCTTTTATGCAATCAAGATATTACTGTTGACTACAATTCAAATGCTTGGTGACACAGAACTGCATGTCCACATGACCCCCCCCCTTCCTCCCCCAGTAAATTAAATGATCACAACTGAATCACATCAACCAGCGAAGCAAGAGGTTAACCAGCCAGTCAGAAAAAACACTTGAAGTGGTCAGAGTGGAAGTTCTATCACGGGAAATCATGTAGGGGAATCCAACATGAATCATCATTTCACTGTACATGCTCACTCAGGTTTCAGCTGCTGGGTTTTTGTGGGTTTTTTTCTGATAAAGATTCAGCAATACTCTTTCCAAGATTCTCTGAATTACTCAAACGCAGTATGACCCTGGTTGTGACATCTATAAATCAACAGTCTACAGTCCAGGTGAATGATACATGCTCCGCCTGGCAACCACCTCACATGTCATTTTCTGATATATACAACAAAGTCCATGGTTTTACACACACACACAAAAATGACAGTTGACTATAATTCAAGTGCTTGGTGATACAAAATTGTATGCCCACATTAAAATCCCTAAGTAACTCCACCCTTCCTCCCCTAAGTAAACAAGAAGAGCAAACGCTCGATCGAGTCACTTTCGCAGTTCTGAATATTATATGAGGCATCAGATGGACAGGAAGAAATTGCTATTCACAACACAATACAGATGTAAATAATTTGATGTAAAGAATAATCCTATAAAGTTTGAATCAAATCCGATGAATAGTTTCAGAGATATGATATTTCAATTTTTTTCCTTCAAGACATACCTGTGACCTTGAAAAAGGTCAAAGGTCACCAAAGCAGACGTCAAAGTGTAGAGGTCACTGGGAGTCACGTTCACATAAAATTTGAGCCCGGTCACTTTTATAGTTTCCGAGAAAAGCCCAACGTTAAGTTGTGTGTTGCCGAACAGAAAAGGCTAGTTATCTCCCTTGTTTTTCTGATAACGTTTGTAAAAGGCTACAGATGTAAATACTTTGATGTAAAGAATAATCCTACAAAGTTTCAATCACATCCGATGAACTTTGTCAAAGATATAAAATGTCTAATTTTTCCTTTGACGCTGACCTGTGACCTTGAAAAAGGTCAAAGGTCAACGAAACCATCGTTAAAGTGTAGAGGTCATTGGAGGTCACGACTAAACAAAATATGAGCCGGATCGCTTTGATAGTTTCCGAGAAAAGTCCAACGTTAAGGTGATGTCTACGGCCGGCCGGCCGGCCAGCCGGACGGCCGGCCGGACAGACTAACACTGACCGATTACATAGAGTCACTTTTTCTCAAGTGACTCAATAAAAATGATCACAAGTGAACCAAATCTATCAACGAAGCAAGAGGTTAAGCAGCCAGTCAGGAAAAACACTGCGAAAAGCAAGGACAAGTGGTCAGAGTGGAAGTTCTATCATGGTAAATCATGTAGGGGAATCCAACATGAATTCTCATCATTTCACTGTCCATGCTCACTCTCGTTTCAGCTGCTGGGTGTTATAATCCATGAACTACATACTCAATTCTTTAAATTTACAACAGAGCAGTCTAGTAGTAAAACGCGTGTCTGATGGCAAAGCCTTAACACTGGGAGCTATGCCTTTCATATTGCCTTAACCACGAGATGCCATACATGATGCCAATGACTATAATGCATTAACCCTAGGTTAGTTTACACACACAAAAAGGAAATGTAAATTTCCTTGGAAAAAACCCAACCAGGGGTTATTGCCATCAAATGACCTGAAATGCAACTCACCGTTCTTGATCAAGACAAAGGCAAAAGGAACAGTGCACAACCAAGCTACAGTACACTGATTGCGCTAACAACTCACTTGCAGTTGTCCAGTCCAATCTTTCCACGTTCCATCATGTCCACCAGACGGCCAGGAGTCGCCACCAGGAGGTGGCAGCCGCGGTCAAGGTCACGCATCTGGGCGCCAATGTCGGCTCCTCCGTACACCACACATGGCCTCAGGCGAGAGCGGTAGGAAAACTGTTGATGCAGGAGTAAAAAGTGTTATGACAGAAGTAAGCCTAGTGCAGAGAGAGAGAGAGAGAGAGAGAGAGAGAGAGAGAGAGAGAGAGAGAGAGAGAGAGAGAGAGAGAGAGAGAGAAGTAAGCCTAGCGTGAGAGAGAGAGAGAGAGAGAGAGAGAGAGAGAGAGAGAGAGAGAGAGAGAGAGAGAGAGAGAGAGAGAGAGAGAGAGAGAGAGAGAGAGAGAGAGAGAGAAGTAAGCCTAGTGTGGAGAGAGAGAGAGAGAGACAGAGCGAGAGCACTCAAATTACGGCAGAACAGTTATAAACGAGGACAAGTGATCAGAGTGGAAGATCTATCATGGTCAATCATGTAGGGGAATCCAACATGAATTCTCATCATCCACTGTCCACGGCAAATGATCGTAATTGTACATGCAGGCATGCACCTGCCGACAACCAGTTTTCCTACAACCAGTTTTCCTACAGACTAGCCTTTACGAGTTAACTACAGCCTGTTAACAAAGAAACCATGAAGGACTTGCCTTGCGAGCCTCATCGTAGATCTGTGAGGCCAACTCGCGGGTGGGAGCCAGGATGAGAGCTATGGGGTACATCTTGCGACGACCGTATCCACGACCCTGTAGACATACGCAAGATACAGAGAAAGGGAATAAAACATACTGCAAGAAAACACAAAACGGTTTTGTGACATGACTGTTTTGGGGACACACACACACAGCTATTACACTCACATTAAATAACATACTGTGCAAACGAGGACAAGTGATCAGAGTGGAAAATCTATCATGGTCAATCATGTAGGGGAATCCAACATGAATTCTCATCATCCACTGTCCACGGCAAATTCTGAATGAGATTTTTTTTTAAAACCTCTCAGAAACATACAAGGTACATTATAAATCCTCAGAAGAAAATGATAAGTAACATCATGCAGATGACGACCTCATCAGGCTGAAGAATTACGACCAGGACACAAGAGTGGCGAGTAGAGGGAGAGCGATATTTATTCCACTTACCGAGTTGCCTCCGTTGGGGCTAGCTTGTGGGCCGTGCTCATACACCTGGTTGAGGATGGGCAGCAAGAAGGCTGCAGTCTTTCCAGAACCTGTCACACAAGATAACCAGTTAGCAAGGTGTCGTAATGTCTTCAAGGCAACCTACAAACGTTGCAAATGACAATGCTGCCTTACTGACAGCGGTATTTACAAGTCGTTTTGCTAAATGTAAGCTGTAGTTGCCAATAACAAAAACAATAGCTAACGCAATATTTAAGAGGAAATCTAGTTTCTTAACAGAGTTTCACAGAAGACATGTTTCCGTCCCAAAACACTGCAGTTCACTACACGTGTTTTTCACATAACGCATATCTGAAGCTCGATCACCGTAGTGAAAATGATCTGAAGCACAATCACATATATAATCTGCCATCAGGTAAGCCATGCTCTTTTCACCAGCAGTGTAAGACAACCAACCGAAGTGTCATCATTTGGCAGCAAGTCTTTATAAGTAACGCTCCCTTCTTTACAAGCAGGTGAAAGAACCAGAAGAGCAAAGGACGACTAGCCATACAGACAAACACTGCTGATTCCTACGACTCACCAATTACTCGAGGTTTTAAGTTATAATTTGACTTTCATTCCATAGGGCTTATACACACAATAGACAGCTAAATCACACACACACACACACACAAAATGAGAATGCACAGGGGCACAGCAAACGGTAATCTAAACGAAGCAAAATCCAACAAAATTCAATTGAGCCTAATCGTACCTGTCTGGGCACAGGCCATCAGGTCGCGCCCGCCCAGTACGATGGGCAGAGCAAACTTCTGCACAGGTGTGGGCTTGTTGTACTTGCTGAGGGCGATGTTGTTGCGGATGATCTGCCCCAGCTTGCAGTCCTCAAACTGAAACACACCACAAAGGTAGGTGGTCAACATCACATTACAGTCCAATCAACCCTGGTCACTACATCACCACCCCAAAGCATCCCCGACAAATTCTATTCTCTCTGTAATTCATCTTTTTCATAACAACCACCTGTCTAAAACAACCACTTTTGGTTGGTCCCTTCAGTGGTCGTCACAGACGGGTTCGACTAAACTAGTGTGCCATGTGCTGCCTTTGTGCCATGTAGATGTACTGCCTTTGTGCCATGTGCTGCCTTTGTGCCATGTAGATGTACCGCCTTTGGATCTGTGATGTGCGATTCACTGAGGGGAACGATAGACGATCTCACAGTTCTACAATAGACAATTGCACAGTTGTAAGGCCAAAAAAAAAAAATTGTCTGTTTAGGGTAACCCGACCGACCCTATCGATTTGGCGCCGACCCAAAAACTTTTTTTTGATTTCAAAAAAAAAAAAAGAAAAAAAAGAGGTAAAAATGCTAAAAAAAGACATTTGGCGTTTCTTTCTCTCCCTTTCTCTCTGTTTTATTTATACGTTAGTTTTGAAACATGTATTCATCAAATATAAGAAGTGAATGTTCAGCCAACATAGCATTTACAAAAACAAAAACAAAAAAACAAAAAAACAAAAAATACCTACCTACCGACCCTACTTTTTTTGGTCATGTTACCCTAAACAGACAATTTTTTTTTTTGGCCTAAGAGAAAACTAATCATCCTGTCCCTGCTGCATGTTCATAGAAAGTGTTCAAAGCAAGTTATCTAAGGAAATATTGTACCATCACAACCAACCAAGGCAACACCACTTCATTCATCCTTTGAATATGGGTGACATTGTTTTGAGAAGAATTTGTCACAAGTGGTGGAAACAAGTTTCAAGAAGAATTAGTCACAAAGTGGTGGAAACAAGTTTCAAGAAGAATTAGTCACAAGTGGTGGAAACAAGTTTCAAGAAGAATTAGTCACAAGTGGTGGAAACAAGTTTCAAGAAGAATTAGTCACAAGTGGTGGAAACAAGTTTCAAGAAGAATTAGTCACAAAGTGGTGGAAACAAGTTTCAAGAAGAATTAGTCACAAAGTGGTCATGATGAAAGTTCTGTCCCTTTGTCTTCTAAGGATGCGACACAGTAACTGTCAGGTAAGTCCAGGTACCAAGTTGACCATGTCAAATCAACTGAGAAACTCACTAGCAGTGACAAGGCTACTCTGTGTGCATACGGGTATAAATTCATGATCAAAGCTCAAGCTATAAGATATACTGTTACCCTGCTCTATCCTTGCAGTTTATCCATAGATTATACTCATAATTGTTTATGCTTTCTGCCATCAGGTAAGCCATGCTTCTCTTCAAGCGGATCAGACAGGACACATTGTTGTCATCACACGGCAGATTAAAACAACTGAAAAGGAATGCTTGTATGGCCAATAAACCATACTTTAGAAAGAGACCAACTCTCTATCTAGCTAAAGGAAAAATTACCTTTATCTTTTATCTTGTCGAGAAGGCATAGTAATTCAATTAGTTTGTTTTTGGAATTGATTGGTGATTATTTTCTTCTGGGGTTATGCTCCTTGAATCACTTCGAGGTCTTGTTTGTTATATATAAAATAGGCTATTTTCCTGGTCTCCCATGGTACATTCGAAATCATACATTAATTGAAGATGTCTTTCTTTGGGCTGGTGTATGCCGACTTGGGAGCCCCCGTTTTGCACTTGGAGTATTCTTAAACAAACTTGGCGTATTTTCAGAACATGCTTCACACGCACCCGTCGTTCTGTTCATTAAGTTTACCGATACATTTAAAAAAATATGTTTCTATGTTTACCGACAAAAACTGTAATCATGTGTCAAAATACTGGATCGGCTTCGGGATGCGCTTGTGAAGAAAAGTAGTACAGGAATTTTTCTTGTCACATTCTTTTCAACTGACCGTACTGATCATTATCTAGACAATCATGTGTACAAAATACGGTGAAATCACATGGGTTCCCAGGTCTGTGTATGTATGCTAGTTCAATGGCAATTCGGCACTTACTGAAAAAATATCAGACGAATGTGGTTGAATGTGTAAAATTGCAGTTGACCCTTTAATTCATTCCAATGAACTATGAAAATTCAGCAAAACTGTTCCGAGTACTCGTGAGAGACGTATGCCACTGCCAAAAAATATGCAGAGTACTCACCAGCTTCACTAACAAGGAAGCAAGTCGAGGAATAAACATAGATTCTGCTAATCGTACAGTATTTCTGCCATCAGGTAAGCCATGATTCTCATCAAGCGGATCAGATTTGTTTTTTCATCACACGGCAGATTAAAACCAATTAAACACACAATCTGCTTTCAAATAAGTCTATCCTGTTGAAGATTAAATTAAATTTTGTTTGGAAATGTCAGGAGTGAAGAACCAGTGCTGTTTCCAGGCCTTGGTCTTTCAGAAATACTTGTTTTATCCGACACATTGTTCTGACCCCAGGCCGGTCGAATGTGCGATTGCTTTTATAAGTGGGACACAATTTGACCATTGTTTTTTGGCCCAGACATTTTGACCGATACTTATTTTGAATCCAGCTCCAACTGACCTATTGTCCTCTGTGCCTGGAAACAACACTGGAATGACTACAACAGAAAGAGGTGCAAAGACATGCACACAGTACAGACATAAAGATGACATACGCTCTCGATGTTGGGGGGAGGGTTTTCCCCAGTGGCCTCCACAGGGATGTCTTCATACTTGTCAAAGTTGATGCCAGTGTTGTCCGAGACGAACAACTCACTGTCAACAGAAGAATAATATACACCTTCAGAATGCTGGCATTACACATGTTCACCCCCATAAAAGGAAAGTACAACCATACACAAACAAATCAAAATAAGCTAAAGTCCCCATTGAATATTTTCTGCGATTGTAATTATCTGTCAAAAAAGACGAATAGAGGGCACCAAACCCATGTCCAACATGCGATCAGCCTCATCCAACACAAGGTAATTGAAGGGATGGAAAAGGCTTTATGTGTCATACAGCATCACAGGAGAAACATGAACTATTTTACAGATGGCGCTTCTTTAGACTTAAACATGTCCATGGTTTTACACCCCCAAAAACGAAGAAATGACTTGACTATAATTCAAGTGCTTGGTGACACAATTGTATATCCACATCAAAATCCTATAGTTACACCCCCCCCAAGTAACTCCACCCTTCCTCCCCCAAGTAAATAAAATGATCGCAAGTGAACCATATCAATCAACGAAGCAAGAGGTTAAGCAGCCAGTCAGGAAAAACACTGCGAAAAGCGAGGACAAGTGGTCAGAGTGGAAGTTCTATCATGGTAAATCATGTAGGGGAATCCAACATGAATTCTCATCATTTCACTGTCCATGCTCACTCAGATTTTAGCTGCTGGGTGTTATAAATTAGATTTTTTTGTTCCGATAAAAAGATTCAACAAGATTCTCTGAATTACTCAAACACAGTATGACCCAGGTTGTGACATCTATATATCAGGAGCCTACAGTCCAGGTGAATGACATACAATACCGATACATGCTCAGCCTGGCGACCACCTCATGTCATTTTCTGATATATACAACAAAGTCACCATGACAACTTTCTTCTCAAAATGCTGTCACTTCATCAGGAGACATGCAGGAGAAGCGACATCATTTTTATGTGACAGCATGATTCGCTTTATGATTTCTCAAACTTTTGTTTTGCTTTTGAAATCAAGAGATTTCATTTTGAAACAGAGGGTCAAGAAGAGACATTTTGGGTCGTGTCCATGGTATCAAGCAAGGGAACCCAAATCCCCACTCACTTTTCCAGTCGCTCGTTGCGAGGCAGGGGGTTGGCCCAGTCCTCTTTTCCATCCTGGGCGCAATCCTGACGGTTGTCCCAGCGGTTGTAGCCCTGTCCCTGTCCCATACCGCCGCCACTGCGCTGTTGGCGGTCACGCGAGGAGCCATCATCTGCCAAAGCGTCCCAGCGGCTGTTCTGGGGAGGCATGGGGGGAGGGGCGCTCCCCTGGCGGTCAAAGCGACCACCTCCTTGCTGCCCGCCCCATCCGCCGCCATCCCTGCAAAGGTTCACACACAAGAGGGTACAGTAAAACCTCCCTTTCAAGACTATGTCAACCCGGAAAAAAAGGTCTTAAAACAGGAAATCTTTTAGGTGGGGGCAAATTTCCTGACACTGTAAAAATATGCGGGGGGATGTAACGCTGCCCGCCTAAAGACACCAAGAGACAAGGTCTTTAGAGTTCACTATGTTTTCAGACACTGTACAAAATTAGTCTAAAAATTAAGTCTTCAAGATAATCTCAAACAAGAGGCGAAGCCTTCAAGGCTCACGTAAGAAATCGACAAACAGTAACACAAACTCAGTCACTCCGTCACACATACCGGCACACATACACACACACACTGACACACACACAGTGAGCATAGGTGACACTGTGCAAGAAAGCGAGACACTAGATCTAGATCTGTCTGTCTGCATGTAGCCTACTTCCAGGGACACGACTGCCAACTAGTCTCGGGCCGCTCAAAATACCAATGACTGAGACTTTCAGTAATTCCTTCGCGTGACGTCTAACCCTCTTACGTCATAATGTGACGTCTTCAAATGACGAAATGTTAAAGTTTCTACCACAGACATACACACGCATGCACACACGCACGCACAGACAGACAAAGTTACGATCGCATAGGCTACACTTACGTGAGCCAAAAATGAGGTATTCAAGAAGAGTGATTTTAAAATGCAAGGTCTCATGACAGGTTTCAGTATATCACAAAAACATCCACATAGAGGGCTGGACGGGCAGAAAACTGTTCAAAAGTGTTGTGGTTTTGATCCCCAGAGAACAGGGGCATGTCAAAAGTGTTGTGGTTTTGATCCCCAGAGAACAGGGGCATGTCAAAAGTGTTGTGGTTTTGATCCCCAGAGAACAGGGGCATGTCAAAAGTGTTGTGGTTTTGATCCCCAGAGAACAGGGGCATGTCAAAAATGTTGTGGTTTTGATCCCCAGAGAACAGGGGCATGCCAAAAGTGTTGTGGTTTTGATCCCCAGAGAACAGGGGCATGTCAAAAGTGTTGTGGTTTTGATCCCCAGAGAACAGGGGCATGTCAAAAGTGTTGTGGTTTTGATCCCCAGAGAACAGGGGCATGTCAAAAATGCCCAGATATAAAACATTCCAGGGTACTTTTCTTCTGCGTTCGTGGGCTGAAACTCCCACGTACACTCGTGGTTTTTTTTGCACGAGTGGAATATTACGTGTACGACGGTTTTTACCCCGCCATTTAGGCAGCCATACGCCGTTTTCAGAGGAAGCATGCTGGGTATTTTCGTGTTTCTATAACCCACCGAACTCTGACATGGATTACAGGATCTTTTTCGTGCGCACTTGGTCTTGTGCTTGCGTGTACACACGGGGGGTGTTCGGACACCGAGGACAGTCTGCACACAAAGTTGACTCTGAGAAATAAATCTCTCGCCGAACGTGGGGACGAACTCACGCTGACAGCGGCCAACTGGATACAAATCCAGCGCGCTACCGACTGAGCTACATCCCCGCCCTTCCAGGGTACTGATAACATTCCTCCAAATAAAGCTTGAAGAACTATGCGATACATGCAGCACTGTTTAACTCAAACTTCTCGATGAAATTATAATATGGTCATAATTCTTGCAGCCCAAACTCCTGCATTGACAGTACTGGTTATTCTGTGTGTGCATTGATAGCTTCCAGCCAAATCTTGTGATTCTGTGTGTGTATGCTTTTTACCAACCTGCTGTCAGGGCGACCCTGGAAGCCACCACGCCCACCACTCCTGTTGTTGCCAAAGTTGTTGTACTGCTGGCCACCACCGCGCCCACCGCGGTAGTCGTTGAAGCCACCACCTCCTCTGCCGCGGTCACCACCAGCGAAGCCACCGCGGTCGCCCCTGTAGCCACCACGGTCACTGGCGAAGCCACCCCTGTCTTCTGCAAGTGCAAAGCAAAGGACACATAAAGACACATTTATAGAGATGCAATTTAAAGACATATGACAGCAACTTACACTCAGGGAAGCAGAAACTGGAACAGCTTCCTTCTACTTCTCCAGTTTGAGTGCTGATGAGTATGCGCGGAATGTCTTCCATCACCACAATCATCAGGCATCAAAAACACGTTGTTGAAAATATGCGTTCATTACTAATATCAAAGTGAGGATCAATGATGATCGGTGCTCACCGACACATACTAGCGTATGGTCTATTCTTTCCAAACAAAGGGCACGAGACTTGCATGAATCTTGTCCCTGCTAGTGTTATAATGAAGATGTGACCTACAATACAAAGTACAGAACTGCGAGTACATTCAGACTGGACTGCACTAATACCCTCAAACCAACATACAAGTGCCATTGACCACTTCTCTTGCCCTTCCCAAGTTTAACACAAACATTTTTATTTCCTTCACATGTTACACTGCTTCAGCCTGCACGTTTAAGTGATACACAGCTTCAACTTCATCCTCCAAACACTCAACATTAAAATCAGCATTTTGGGCGACTGCCTTCCTCAACTTTGCCATCCAGCCGTGCAATATTATCCACACCTCCCCTCCCCATACAATGAAAATCTTTTTCATATAAATTAAACCTATACTCATTGTTTGCCAATACAAATATACCCATGAGACTAAGAATTACCTCGGTCTGGGGGAGGGGGTCCGCTCCAACCACCCTGTTGTGGGGGAGGTCCAGCGGGGGGTGGAGGTTGGCTAAGGTTGGGTGTCAGCACCGGCGGAGGCTGGTTGCGAAGATGCGGGGGGATGTAACGCTGCCCGCCACCCAGCTGCCCGCCTACACACAACACCAAGAGACAAGGTCTTTAGTGTTCACTATGTTTCCAGACTTAAAAACTCAACAAGTAGTGCTTAGTTAATTTGACTTGAAATCAAGGTCAAGACAAGAAGAGAACCATTCATGCACACAGAATGCAATCTGGGCAGGTCAGTTCATTACCCGCATCTGTGCAAACCTAGCTAGCTAACACTAACAGTTCTCTGTTCATTCATAGCTTTCATACAAATGTTTCACAACTGCTGTGCATTTTGACAAAGAGACAAAGAATGAGCGTACAGCAGGGTTTAGAAGCAGAACTACAAGGTAAACTTTTCAAACTGCAGAGCAGAGCTCCCCCTCCCCTACATCACTCAGAAAACTTGCAAATCCTTGTCTCCTGATGTAATACAGAACTCAAAAACAAACAGATACATGTGTGCAAGTGCACGCACACACCAGATAACCGTCACAGACCTATGTAGCACTTAACACCTATCAGTGTCAGCCATGCCTAGAAACTGTTACAACTCTAAATCACAGCATCAGACAGTGACAAGTTTCTGTACATTCATAATCTGTTGGGATTATCTAATATGTTTTGTGCAATCTTCGTGCTCTAGAACCACTAACATATGTATACTCCTGAATCTAATAAAACAAAAAGAATAGCATTTCCGAATGCACAAATTTCACTAGACCAACAACTGTCACAACTCAAAACAAAGGCTCACACGTCAAATGAAAGACAAAACTCGTTTTCAGCCATCGACATTCAAGTACTGTAGCCAGGGGATTCTGAATTGCAGGAATAAAGAAAGGCGCAATAGATTGGCCATAAATGATGAGAAGAAATGCACTTAATTTCAAGCACACCAATCAAGAGTGATGCACTGATTTAGAAAACCACCCAATGATGCTAACCCTGTCAAGTGTCCAATTTTGTGCAGATTCTTTCATCATTCACAGTATCAAATTACAAGAAGCTACAATGTCTTCACTCGAGTAGACTTAAGTATCTGGTCTGTGTCTCATCTGATCAGAAACAGGGAAATGCAAACAACATTCCACAAAAACACATACACGCTCACACACAAAAAGAGAAATTCTTAGCTTGCAAAACGCAGAAAAAAGAAACTGATATGGCAAAACTCAGCAGGGAGTATATAGCGCATGCAAGAGGTTAAATAATAATCCTAGCAAACTGTATGCAAAAACAGATATAAAGGTACAAAGCCATTAGTATACGTATAAATTAATTCTTGAGAAAAACAGCAAAAATATAGTGCACTGCAAATGCTCAGTTCTAAAACGGCAGCTTGCTTGCCATGGCAACTATTATGGGAGGGTGGGGTCGTCGTTATGTTTAAACAACTCTCTCTGTGCTCAGTGTTTTGCAGATCAGATCTAACTCCACTGGAGAACATCGTGTCTTAAATCAAATCTGGGGGGAGGAGCAGGACGACAAAAGTTGCCCAAACACCACTTTGACTTTAGCTTAAAAACTGTTCAGATAAGCCATAATGCACTGCTCAGAAAAATTTGGATACACACTACCACTACTCACAACGCTGCAAGCACTCTATTACGACAATGAGCAATGCACTATGAAGTGAAGCCCAAGAAAGAATTTGAAGTGCAACATATTTGAGAATATGCAACAGTTATTAACTGTACAGACTACACAAAGGCACTGAGAATGCATAAACCGACTGAGCTAGAGTAGATAGTCAAACAATAAATAGAATAAAACTTTGTACAAACCAAAAGGCAAGAATGTGGCAACGAAAGCATCAAAGAAACAAGCAGTGAAAGAAGGAAAAGAGAACTGAATGAAAGGAACAGAGCAAACAGTTGACAACACAGGTAGCAGGTAAAACCGAGGAGCACAGGTAGCAAGAAAAAATACCTTGGTTGTAGAAAACCATTTGCTCGGCTGGAAACCGCACTGCGTGGAAATTGCCAACATCTACAAATAACGTACGTACAGTGTCTTAGTTTAACTCTAACTGTATGACATAAAATTCTTCGCCAGCCCCTCCCCGCCCATGTATTACTATAACCTTTAACTGAAAAATTATAAAACATAGTCACCCATACCAAACGACTTGAAAAAACCAAGGTATTCTGGCCACAGGTTAAATTATGGGGCTCAAGAACACTGGCAGAAATAAAAATTCATAAAACTCATAACCTCATTTTTAATGTTAGTGTACAATCATTTAAAATTCAAAGTTTAAGCATAAAAGCTATATCAACAGGGCCTCACATCCACGTCGGACATATGAGGATATTTTTTTCAAATGTCCCATATATTTTTCATGCAGGACAAATGTCCTATTGTTTTTGTCACAAAGTGGTCAATGTCCGATTATTCTATCATTTGATCCGGACATCGTCAGTACTTCTCAATTTACAGTAGTTTGAATGCTAATTTATCGATGTATTGCGAAGCGATGTGTAGCAGACGAAATTAGACACTTTGTGCCTCTAGTACCAAAGAGTTTCCAAGGCTCGCAACTCGGAATGCTCGAAGCCAGTTGAGAGTTGCCTCCCTTCACGCTTTCCCCGAAAATAAACATGCCGCCTAAACGAAAACTGATTCCAGAAAAGGGACAGAAGAAATTACACATCAAGTCCCTTCCCTCATCATCTGTCAGTAGCACGGAAACTGAGCTTCCTCCAGCCCCAGAGCAGTTAGAGCCCGATCGCCCAGGTGAGAATGTCGATCGCCATATTCAAACATCGGAGCCAAAGAAAGACACTACCCCCTCCCTCACGCGTAACTTCGTCTCAAGCTTGATGCGTGTGTACCTGGAGGGGCCAAAGGATGACATTCACAAGTCACAGTGGGTGGTGAAGGTTGTTGAAAAGTGGACATCCACGAGGAAGCGAATGCTCTTCAGCAAAAGAAAGGAACCAGCACAGTTGTTCAGAGACAGAAACACTGCACTGACTCGATGTAATTTATTTTATATTTTCTGTTACCTTTTTGCCAAGAAAAGTATTTTTGTTCTTTTACCCTCGTGCCAAGAAACTAGTCAAGTTTAATTATATTTACGTTTTGTTACGGGAAAAAAATGTCCTATTGATTTGTTTTTGTTCAGGACAAATGTCCTATCACTTTTACATTGGCCAGGACATTTGTCCTATGCTACCTCTCATGGATGTGAGGCCCTGTATCAAAGCAACCAGGCAGTATGCCCCTAATCAACGTAACCAAGGTCAACTAAAATGAACGGCCCCTATCCCAAGTCTAGACATACATTTATACCTTACGAGGGCTACAAAAAGTCTGATTAAAGTCTCTTCTCCCAGTGCTACAGCTAGTATATCTGGTGGCCCTGTAGTGTATGATAACTTAGCAGGAGGGGAAGCGAGGAAATGTGAAAATGGCAAACACAAAAGGGATATCGAAATCAAGGATGGCCCTTGCACTTTTCAGGCCTGGGAATGAGTAAAAGTGGTTTGGGCGTACTGACGGGAAAATGGTGCGTTTTAAGCATTTTTAAGGGCACACGGAGGCTCTTTTCTTACACAATTATATAAAAGGACTTCGTCGAAGGTGTATCATTCCCAGGCCTGATACTGTAATAGCAACGACAGGTCTGGGTAACAAACGAATTAAAATAAACCCAATTTTATATCAAAAGAAATATGCTATTGGGCATTTCGCAGAATAAAAAAAAAAGGGGGGGGGGGGGGGGGGCCCAGAGAATACAGACATAAATCCACTTCACTGCAACCACTTCTGACAAGAAATAAAAAGTTCCTTTTAAGATCAAGGGTTAAATGAACGTAAAAGCACCCAAGAGCTCACGAAACAGAAAACAAACAAAAAGTCAGGAGTACACAAAAGTTTCTGAGGCTTATCTTCACCCCCCCCCTGCCCTTTTTTTTCGCAATACAAAAAAACAACAAAGAAACTGTCGCAAGCTGCAAAATCAGTTCTGCAACTTAAATTCACCTAAACTAAACCATAGGCCAGTGCAACCTGTTAACCCTTGACACACCACTTCGGCAAACAAAAGTCACCGACAGTTACGTTCAGCTGACCAAAATGACAGAATACAAGCTCCAAGGAATGAAACCGTGAGATCCAAAGAATGAAGCAGAGCAGGCCTGTGCTCTCAATCCATCAAGTCATTCAGCATGCGCTTTAGACTTGCACTGTCGAGCCCTGCTACTGCTCAGTGCCAATGCAAAATGAACCAAGCCAGCCAGCTTCGTTTACACTGAGGTTGTCCTTAATGAAAACCACCTGTGCCAAGGCCTTAACTTCCACTCCACAGAACCAGTTGACAGTTGAAGATCGGGGAAAGACAACTCACCGTAATGGTTGAGGCTTATCCACGCAAAACATTGGCAACAAAAACAAGTGACCTGTTCCCAAGCATCGATTTTTACCAAATGAACTACATAATAATGGACTGAAAGAAAATATGGCACTACTTATGAAATAGACCATTTTCAAAAATAACTCGGACAGGATTTTCAGCAGTCTGGCGAGTAAGAGCCACGCAATCAGGAGAATACAGACATAAATCCACTTCACTGCGACCACTTCTGACAAGAAATAAAAAGTTCCTTTTAAGATCAAGGGTTAAATGAACGTAAAAGCACCCAAGAGCTCACGAAACAGAAAACAAACAAAAAGTCAGGAGTACACAAAAGTTTCTGAGGCTTATCTTCACCCCCCCCCTGCCCTTTTTTTTCGCAATACAAAAAAACAACAAAGAAACTGTCGCAAGCTGCAAAATCAGTTCTGCAACTTAAATTCACCTAAACTAAACCATAGGCCAGTGCAACCTGTTAACCCTTGACACACCACTTCGGCAAACAAAAGTCACCGACAGTTACGTTCAGCTGACCAAAATGACAGAATACAAGCTCCAAGGAATGAAACCGTGAGATCCAAAGAATGAAGCAGAGCAGGCCTGTGCTCTCAATCCATCAAGTCATTCAGCATGCGCTTTAGACTTGCACTGTCGAGCCCTGCTACTGCTCAGTGCCAATGCAAAATGAACCAAGCCAGCCAGCTTCGTTTACACTGAGGTTGTCCTTAATGAAAACCACCTGTGCCAAGGCCTTAACTTCCACTCCACAGAACCAGTTGACAGTTGAAGATCGGGGAAAGACAACTCACCGTATTGGTTGAGGCTTATCCACGCAAAACATTGGCAACAAAAACAAGTGACCTGTTCCCAAGCATCGATTTTTACCAAATAAACTACATAATGATGGACTGAAAGAAAATGTGGCACTACTTATGGAATAGACCATTTTCAAAAATAACTTGGGCAGGATTTTCAGCAGTCTGGCGAGTAAGAGCCACGCAATCAGGACGAACAACTAATTCTGATGTGTATGTTATGTTATGCGGCGAGAGCACAATATACCCTTTTCTTTCAAAAACCAAAGTTCATATTTGTGGAAATGCTCGCTGGCATGTAGTGATCGCCTCACAGTGTGTTTTGATCAAGGTCACGTGCGTTTGGCTAGAGGTCACATGCATTGAGGAAAATACACGTGATTAGCGAACATTTCCAGTGATCAGCAAGCCATCGGTGAACCTGGCTCTGCATAGTATACACATCATAGTTCGATGTTCGTTCTGATTGCAGGTTAAAGCCGATCGGAACATGGAACTTGCTCCGAATGTTGTGAAAAGCGCGTCCGAGGTAAAGGGGCTCTTGCTCTTCCAGACCGCTGAAAATCCCAACAGAGTTATTTTCTGAAAACATTTATTGTGGGTAAAACGGCAATTAGTCTAACTAACCCAGCTAACATGGAGCAAACTTTGTTTTTGAAAATTGCCAAAAACATTAAAAACAGGAAGGACTGACACAACGGCAATCTTACCTTGAAATACTTATTTAAATTTTTACTGCTAAATTATCAGTAATTATCTGGTTAATGCAAAAAATGGTTGGCGTTCATTCAGAGTGCGAATCTGACCATGCGTGGAATCCAGCTCACCCAAAATGGTACTAGTGCACGGGAGAGCAAGAAAGCTCTTTCTCACAGAAAATCAGTAAGTCTTCAACCTTTAAGAAATCTAAAAACAAAGACTGCCAACGTTAACAAATTCAGAATAAAAAAACAAGCAAGGCAAGTTACAGGATCGTTTAATTGTGACAAACCAAAACGATACAAATATGGTATCGTTTTGTTTTGTCACAATTAAATGTTCTTATAAGATACCTTGCTTGTTTTTTTATTTCAATATTAAAGTTCAAAGACTGAATAAAAACAGGAACATCTGGAAAATGTAACTCACTGTTAGGGGGAAATCCTTGATGGCCAAAGTCACGTCCACGCCCTGCGGCGTTGATGTCCAGAGCAGCAAACTGGATGGAGCGAACAAAACCAATTAAAAACAATGTAAGAAAAACATGTCGAATATTTATACTGCAAGCGATAACCTTGCAATAGACGAATTCCGGTAGTAGCTGTCAGGGTTGCATGGGTTGTCACCAAGGCAAACATATTACACTTGATAGGCCAATCAGCAACGAGCAGCATGTGTCAACATGCGGTTGGCACTCTACAGAGTTAATTCAGAACATAGTTTATTGAGCCCAGTAAATCGAGACCAACCAAAGCTATGCAAGATTGCAATCTTGTAGTTACACACAACTCCACACCCTTAAAATAC
Source organism: Littorina saxatilis (assembly GCF_037325665.1). Lineage (NCBI taxonomy): Eukaryota > Metazoa > Mollusca > Gastropoda > Littorinimorpha > Littorinidae > Littorina > Littorina saxatilis. The sequence goes on along the minus strand of NC_090257.1, from coordinate 4,925,569 downwards.
TAGGAAGTATCATTCCTTTTGCAAAACTATATTGAGCGGACAGTGCAGAAAGCACAGATCCCTGAGATGTCAGTCATTCACATGATTGCACTGGTACAGAGCACTGACCACGAGCGGAGACGCACCGCTCATGTTTTGGGCCTACAATATCACATGTAGCTTGCTGCTGGTTTCCAAGGAACTCTTCCAAAGACATAAAAACGTGATATATTTTTGAACATAGTCCAGGGTTCGACACTAGGGGGGGGGGGAAAGCCCCAGAGTTTTGTGTTCCGCCCCAAACATTGCCGAAGCTTGGGGCCCACTCCGCCCCAGGATAAATTCCAACAATGACAAACCGAAAATTCTAATGCCAGAGCCAATCACTAAAAATCGCCAGTCAAAGTCGTCACTGAAATTTGCGTTACGATCAATGCCGCAGTCAAAGAAAACAACATTGAAATGGTCGAGGGACAAAGCCGCAAGGGAAATAGCTCCCAGATTGCGCTCTTTAGCGTGAGATAAGTATCGCCTTCAAATGCCAAACGCAAAATGTGGTGACACATCCCTGGTGTAAAAAGACATGGAAATGAAGATGAACAGGGTAGAGAGAAACAAAAAAAGGAGACCGATGCAGCCAAAAGCGCGAAGCACTGTCATAATTTCAATGTCAAATGGTTGAAAGAATTTCCCTGGCTTCAGTACGATGAAGAAAAACAGACAATGCATTGCCGCCCGTGCAGATCTTATGACGGAGAACCACTTGGAAAAATTGGGGATTGAGTGGGCCCCAGATTTTTGCTTTCAGCCCCAGCAATTTCCATCTCTGGGGCCAGTGTGGCCCCAGGCCAAATAAGTTGGTATTCCAAGCTTTCGCAAACTTCAAAGCATATCGAAAGCGGAGGTCAGAAGTTCTTGCGACTTTCAAAGAATAAAAAAGAGCTTGTCTTGCAAATCTCTCGCGGTATCTGCTCAGATCACAGGCGGAAGGTATCGTTCACTGGACCACTACTTTCATAGAAAGACTACAAGGTTTGTCACTCAGCTTCGAGTCGTGCTCCACTAACTTCAGAAAAAAATTATGCAAAAAATAATTGCCAATGTCAAGAATCTTTGTAACTTTACAAATGCCGTGATAAATGAATGTTCTAACTATCTGTACCTTTTATATTTAGCTGCCTGTCCGCTGCATGTTTTTAAAACGTATTTTGTGCGACCAAACGTGTCTGTCAACGGCATACCACTTAGATCCTGTGCGAATGATCTGGATCTGGATTTGTTACGTTGCAGGGACCACTGTTGGTCATCTTCGCAACGGATGATGATCGTCGTATGTCCGAGGAGATAGTAGTCCGATGCGATCATTGGTTATATAATAACCGGATATTCGATGATTATTTTCATTGGTAGACTGAAATCGTCTGCATCGCTTCCGTGCACGGTTAATGTTATTCCGTTGTTATGCCAAAAACCTAAACTGAAACTCCCGTGGGTAGCTTCCCTTTGCTGCAATATTTACATAATATATGTTTTAGACCAATGAGCACTGGTATGCATATTCGGTGAGGGATGCATGATTTCTTACCAACTACAGGATAGCGGTTCGCAAACGAACATTCGTCCAAATGATGGTTAAAAACAACCTGCAGCGGACGGCAGCTGAAAATTAAAGGTACATACAGTTAAAACAATCATTCAACTGTATTTATTTGACCTCACGCAGACTGTAGGAAGAGGCAAACCGTTTTGAACAAAATAATTGTCCGCAGGAAGCGACTCCAAGAACACAGACGACTCGAAGTTGAGTGTCATACCTTGTAGTCTTTCTATGAAAGTAGTGGTCCAGTGAACGATACCTTTCGCCTGTGCTCAGATACCGAAAAGGTCTATTCTCTGTCAATGACTGAATGAGTCATTCTTTCTGACCACAAAAAGACGAGAAGCGAAGAACACACCCCTGGAGGGACAGCTTTTAAGTTCGAGTCAATGTGTACATTCAAGATTACTCTTTAGGCCTTGATTTTTACACAGAACAGAATTGTGGCCATTTCTCGCTGGTGTCGGTCAACATAATTCATAAATCTTCAATTTCTCCAATATTTTTTCGAAGTCCAATCGCTTCTTTTACTTGCCAATAATCGGAACGAGGTGCAAAATCTACCAGTCAAAAAAGAGACTCAGGTTGTTGCAAGTTGTTTGTGTAAGGTCTTTCCCCCTTCTTTTTCTCCTGAAATTACTCTGGGTATCAACGTGACCCAACGTGGCCGCGGTCCACTGGGCCTAGTTCAACTCCGTTGTCAAACCCAAACTATCACCATAAACTTGAAGTATCAAGCTAAAAACGATTATCTCAAAAGTCTGACCAAAACTAATAAGAAGTCTTGGGTCTCATCGTTGAAACCAAGTGTGGCAGGCATCTGTTTCGAGACGATTGGGCTTTGTAGAAGACAAAGACTAACGTTTTAAGAAACAAATGTACTCACTTATCCGCCATTTTGTTCACGATGTTGAAGCGTGGGTGACCGGCGAAAAAGAAAAATGCCATTTTCACAAAAAGTAATAGGTTTTTCAACATAAACTCTTAACCAAATTGTACAAAAGTGTTACCTGCTGCTCTAGACCCGGTCCATTTTGGGCAGAACCATTAGGCATGTTATGAAGCTTTGATAAAACTCGTCCCAAAAAAGAAGGAAGATGGAGACTGAAGTAAAATCCCTAGCAGAGCGAAGTCACGTGGGCTAAAGGGCGCAAGGGAGAGAATCCACGAGAAAATATGCATATTCAGCAGACGGCTTTCCAGTTACTAAAAATCTTCTAGTGGTTTTTTGTTTTACATAAACTATGAGATGAAGGATTATTTTTAAATTTGTGAAATAAATGCACTTAAAAGGCAAATCGGAAAAACAAATAAAATAAAGTGGAAGTGCAATGCTTTTGGCACACACACTCGACAACGTGACTCATGCAGTATCCGGTGCACAGGAACTTGTATCAAAGGACAAAGCGCCGTTCGATCATTATTTACTCCTTCATCTGATGATGATAAAATCGTTTATTTAACGTCACTCTGTAAAAACATTGGCAACATTTGTCTTAAATTAAAAGCACACACAGGCGCGCACACACACTTTCCCTTTATTTACAGTGGTTCCCTCCCACCCCCCCGCGCACACTCCTTCATCCTTACTGTACCTTACTACTGTACTACTATTCACTACTGTGATCCGGTGTTACGCTATTTACTCTTTCAATCAGTTTTCTCACCGGCCTTGTTGATCTCGCATAAACTCCACGTTGACTATGCCCCCTCCCTTCACAAGTCAGTACTGATGATCGACCTGTGGTACTTGGAGTCTCATGGAGTCTAATTCGTTTAGAAGAAAAAAAATGCATTTCGACTTAGTTCGAAATTTACTTTAGGCCCAAAAAAAAAAAAAGGTCTGTTTACGGTAACCCGACCGACCCTAGTTTTTTCGCGCGACCCTAGACTTTTTTTTGGCATTTGGGAAAAAAAAAAAAAATCTTGTTTTTTTGGCAAAATAACGTAAAAATATGGTTTTTTGGAAAAAAAACAAAAAAAAAAAAAAAAAAAACAATCCCGACCTACCGACCCTATTATTGGGCCTATGTTACCGTAAACAGACCTATTTTTTTTTTTGGCCTTATCAAAAAATCATCCTTCCCTTCTGTCATTCAAGGGACGTAACCATGCACTCGGTGCACGTTTGAAAAAAAGAATCGTATTTTGGGGTAAAAGTATGGAATTTCACCACAAATTTCCTTCATTAGTAAGAAACTGACATGCTGTTCTCCCTTTATAAGTGTATCGCTTTGGGAGGATAGTTAATGTAGAGTTTATGCGAGACTCAACAAGGCCAGTAAGACAGGCTGAAAACTGGTTGAAGGAGTAATCTTGAGATCGTTCCCCCGCGCGGAAGGACAACTCGACTCTCTCTCTCTCTCTCTCTCGGCACACACACACTGAACGTGACACACAGACACACACACACACACACACACACACACACACACAGCACACACTGACTGGCCGTGGCAAACACACACACACAAACACCAATAGTCTAAAAAAATCGGATGAACGGCCAAGCTTGACGAGTGTAATGGGTAAGCTTATGGGAAGCCGTTTGGCTCATAACCTATACGCGCATAAGAAATAATTCATATGCGCATAAGAAATAATTCATACGCGTGTAAGAAATAAAAGTATTTATTACACGTGTATTAAATAATTAATCATTTCTTACACGTGTAGGACTTATTGTTTATTATTATTTATTATACAGTGTCTTCACCGTGCCGCTTCGGTCAGTTGAACATCACAAGATCAGTGGTGGGAGTACTAACGCATTGGACGTTTTGCGAACAGAGTTCAATACGAACGGCCGTTGTTGAAAATCAAACCCGGGCTCGAACAGGCACTGGAGAGGTTAGAGTGTTATCAGCCGAACTCGGTTGCTGTGACGTATTCCACACCATCTACAAGGGATTTGTCGCTTTGCAAGTCGTACATTTTCCGATTCAAGTTTTACTGCACCGCTGATTTCTTATGCGCATATGATTGATTTCTTACGCGTGTATTTTTTGTTTGTTTGTTTGCTTAACGCCCAGCCGACCACGAAGGGCCATATCAGGGCGGTGCTGCTTTGACATATAACGTGCGCCACACACAAGACAGAAGTCGCAGCACAGGCTTCATGTCACTCTTACCCAGTCACATTATTCTGACGATGATGACACCGGACCAACCAGTCCTAGCACTAACCCCATAATGCTAGACGCCAGGCGGAGCAGCCACTAGATTGCCAATTTTAAAGTCTTAGGTATGACCCGGCCGGGGTTCGAACCCACGACCTCTCGACTGATCACGGGGCGGACGCCTTACCAATAGGCCAACCGTGCCGGTTTACGCGCGTATGAATTATTTCTTACGTGCATAGTAAGATTTATAATTCATATGCGCGTAAGAATTAATCCTTATGGGTGTATGAATTATTTCTTATGCGCGTACAAATCATTTCTTACGCGCGTATGAATTATTGCTTACGCGCGTATAATTATAGGTTATGAGCCAAACTGCTTTCCATACATGGGAAGCAATTTCGCGGTCCCATTTGTCCCTTGAAGCAATGTTTGGATTAAAAACACGCTCAGAAAGTTAAAATAAAACGAAGAGAGGTACAGAAAAGCGTTCTATCCTTCTCAGCGCAACTACTACCCCGCTCTTCTTGTCAATTTCACTGCCTTTGCCATGAGCGGTGGACTGACGATGCTACGCCAGTATACGGTCTTGCTGCGTTGCATTGCGTTCAGTTTCATTCTGTTAGTTCGACAGCTACTTGACTAAATGTTGTATTTTCGCCTTACGCGACTTGTTTTCCTTGATTTTATCAAAATTTTCGAGGGGCGCGGGACCCCCCTAGTAGGTTCGAACGCTTCGTGTCCTCAGCAAAGTGGACCGCATCCCCACCCCCCCCTCCCCCCCCCCCCCCCCCGAAATTTGTTTTATGTGATCCGCCCCTGTGACACACACACACACACACTGACACGCACACACAACCACACACACACGCACACACACAACACACATTGACCGTGGTACACACACACACACTGCACACACACACACACACACACACACATACACTGCACACACACAATCTGATGAAGCAAACTTGCGACGAGTGTCATGGGAAGTAATTTCGCGGCACCATTTGTCTCTTGTGGCAATGTCTCTGTGGTGGTTACTTCCCTTTGACTCTACCGCGTTTCTCTGGCTTGACTGTTTCTTAAAGGCACAGTAAGCCTCCCGTAAACCATCACAGATACGGTCAGGCTTTTACACAGAGTACAAACACCCTTTCATTTAAACACTCACCGATTGAGAACATCCTAGGTGCCCTCCGTAAAGAGCGAACAATTTTCAAAGAATTTATTTTTGCGTGGTTTATCTTACCCCTGAGCCATCGTGAACCCGTGTGATCCAGTTTCCCTTTTTCACAATGTAGTCGTCAGTTAGTCATTTGAATGCGACTCGATGTGAGCTTATCTACAATAGCACGTTTTGATGCACGAAACAAACGGCTGTGGTTCACAAGAACTCTAACGATGGCTTTTGACTGTTGAGAGGAACGGCGATATGCCGCATAAACCGTCGTCTGCTACGACCCTTGCGTGACCCTGCTTCCCGGCTTTTCTTTTTTCAAACTTTCACAACTTCGAATTGCACTGATCTTGTCTTGATGAAAAAAGAATTCTTTTATGATTAAAGAATGTTTGTGCGACAAGCTGTCAATCTATTATTTAGATTTTAAAAGTTAGGTCAAGCGCAAAAACGCACCACGGTCCCAAAACATTCTGATAATCATCGATCCACGGCTATCGCCAGTTTAAGACTCATTTTTGACCTGAGTTCAGGATGGGTCCAAAAAGTGTTCGAGACAATCTGCAAAATTAATTCTTTAACAATTGCTCGCTCTTTACGTAGGGCACATAGGATGTTCCCGTTTGGTGAGCGTTCAAATGGAAGGGTGTTTGTACTGTGTGTAAAAGCCTGACAGTATCTGTGATGGTTTACGGGAGGCTTACTGTCCGGGCGTGATTTCCGGGATATTCATAACAGCCGTCCAGCACCAAAACGAGGCGCCATTGTTGTAAAGGGCCAAGTCCACAAAAATAAATTCTTTGAAAATTTCTCACGCTCGACAGAAAGCAGCCAGGATGTTCCCGTTCGGTGAGCGTTTAAATGGAAGTATGCTTGTACCGTATGTAGACACTCGGGGAGCTCTGTGATGGTTTACGGGAGGCTTACTGTGCCTTTAATGAAGCGACACAACCATTTTGCGTAGCACTCGCACTGGCTTCAGCACTATCTCTCATGGTCGTGCGCATTATGCTTCCCAAAGTCTGCAAAGAAATGCATGTGTTGTGATCAATACGCCAATGAACACAATGTTGATGCGTTGTGTCCATGATTATGCAGGGGCGTAGCAGACCCATAACACTTTGGTACGCCGGGCGAGGGAAAAACAAGTCGCGTAAGGCGAAAATACAATATTTAGTCAAGTAGCTGTCGAACTCACAGAATGAAACTGAACGCAATGCAACGCAGCAAGACCGTATACTCGTGGTCCACCGCTCACGGCATAGGCAGTGAAATTGACAAGAAGAGCGGGGTAGTGGTTACGCTATGCTGCATAGCACGCATTTCTGTACCTCTCTTCGTTTTAACTTTCTGAGCGTGTTTTAATCCAAACATATCATATCTATATATTTTTGGAATCAGGAACCGACAAGGAATAAGATGAAAGTGTTTTTAAATTGATTTCGAAAAAAACATTTTGATAATAATTTTTGGCTCACGTAAGTGTAGCCTATGCGATCGTAACTTTGTCTGTCTGTGCGTGCGTGCGTGCGTGCGTCTGTGCGTGTGTATGTCTGTGGTAGAAACTCTAACATTTGAAGACGTCACATTACATTGACGTCACATTATGACGTAAGAGGGTTAGACGTCACGCGAAGGAAGTACTGACAGTCTCGGTCATTATTATTTTGAGCGCGCCGAGACTAGTTGGCAGTCGTGTCCTTGTAAGTAGGCTACATGCAGACAGACAGATCTAGATCTAGTGTCTCGCTTTCTTGCACAGTTTCACCTATGCTCTTTCTCTGTGTGTGTGTGTGTGTGTGTGTGTGTGTGTGTGTGTGTGTGTGTGTGTGTGTCTGTGTGTGTGTGTGACGGAGTGATTGAGTTTGTGTTACTGTTTGTCGATTTTTTACGTGAGCCTTGATGGCTTCGCCTCTTGTTATATATTTAATTTTCAGAGCTTGTTTTTAATCCGAATATAACATATTTATATGCTTTTGGAATCAGCAAATGATGGAGAATAAGATAAACGTAAATTTGGATCGTTTTATAAATTTTTATTTTTTTTTACAATTTTCCGATTTTTAATGACCAAAGTCATTAATTAATTTTTAAGCCACCAAGCTGAAATGCAATACCGAACCCCGGGCTTCGTCGAAGAGTACTTGACCAAAATTTCAACCAATTTGGTTGAAAAATGAGGGCGTGACAGTGCCGCCTCAACTTTCACGAAAAGCCGGATATGACGTCATCAAAGACATTTATCAAAAAAATGAAAAAAACGTTCGGGGATTTCATACCCAGGAACTCTCATGTCAAATTTCATAAAGATCGGTCCAGTAGTTTAGTCTGAATCGCTCTACACACACACACACACACACACACGCACGCACACACATACGCACATACACCACGACCCTCGTTTCGATTCCCCCTCGATGTTAAAATATTTAGTCAAAACTTGACTAAATATAAAAACCGGATTTGCTTCCCAGGTCCATTGATCGACGTAATGTGGATGTGTTTGTGAACTCACTGTTTCTTCTCAAATCTGCTTTTGTTCTAGTTATTACCCCTGACTGATTTATGAGGATGTGATCATCATCGGATTTCTTAAAAAAAAAAAAAAGTCTAAAATTTAGTACGGCGATCGCGTCCTACGTCCCTGTTATGTGACCAGTAAAATGATGCGTCGTATTGTGTAACCAGGGCTGAGGCCGTTGCACGAAGCGAACGTGAGTGCCACCCAAACCGGGGTGCAAACCGCGGGGCCGGATTCGTTGAAATCCCAACAAATTACATTTTTAACCAATCTCACACCGCGGCTGGCTCCCAACGGGTTGGTCACTTTCTCGTACACCTCGGCCCAGGGCCCGTATTCTTGAAAATATGGAAGGCGAAAAGGGTCAAATGATCGAGCGAAAGGATCGATCCTGTCGCGTTTGACCCTTTCCGCCCGACGCGCGGAAAGGGTCAAATGATCGAGCAAAAGGATCGTGCAAAAGGATCGATCCTTTTACACGATACTTTTGAACGAGCAGTTTCATCGCACTCCAGACTGTGTGCCGGTAAAATTCCGGTTCCACTTTTTGTCGGCACCGGATCCAGTAAAAGGATCGATCCCTGCACGATACTTTTGCTCGTGTCATTGTTTGACCCTTTCCGCCCTACGCGCGGAAAGGGTCAAACGAACTGAAAAGGATCGATCCTTTTGCTCGATCATTTGACCCTTTTCGCCTTCCATATGAAAAAGCTGCAACATTGTGTCCTTTAAAGTCAAACTGTCGTTTAACTACCGCCCAGTATTTATTTTTACTGCCCAGTAATTATTTATTTTCCCCCGGTATTAATGTGTGTCTGGCGGAAGGTCGGCAGCTACCAAAATTGGTTATTTTTAGAATAGGAGATTCCTTATGCTAGCTCCTCTCGACAATGTAACTCCAAGATCCCCATTGTTCGTGACTGAAGTTACCCCCGGACAAAGTTTTAACTTGTTGAAAGAGATTAAGGTTTTAAACAAGATTTAAAACTCGGACCGACTGTAAAAAGATGCCTGAGTTTTTAAGAAACCTTCTACCTTTTACTGATACGCTTTAAAAGAAAAAAAGCTTTTAATCCGATATCATAAATAACACTTTTGTGAAGGTCTCACAGAATTGGGCCAATTGTCCTTACGGTTTAGGGGACCCTCTAACATTCCTCTGATGGACCTATTTACAATTGAGGGCCCCAGGACCCTCTTGGTAGAGCGTCGGTGGGGAGGAACATATTAGCAAGATCTAGATCAGGCCAAAAAAAAAAAGGTCTGTTTACGGTACCATAGGCCAAAGAAATAGGGTCGGTAGGTCGGGATTTTTTTTTTTTTTCCCAAAAAACATATTTTTACGTTATTTTTCTTTTTTTTTCTTTCCCAAATGCCAAAAAAAAGTCTAGGGTCGCGCGAAAAAAATAGGGTTGGTCGGGTTACCGTAAACAGACTATTTTTTTTTTGGCCTCAGCACTTTTCAGGACGTGTACGTCATCAAATCTAGTTTTTACGTCACGCGTTTGCCAAGATCTGCAGTCTGTGGTAGCAAAACAACGTATGCATTTGGAACATTGGAGAAAAAAGTGAGTCACGGGTGACGCAATATCTACACGTACACGTGTACAGGTCTTTGCTACACGTTCGACCATCTAGAACACTGTATTATGAGTTATTTCTAATGCTGACTGTTAGCAAATGATAACAGGCATGTCGAGAAAAAAGATATCAAGCATGAGCCTTTCAGGCGAATGCTGATATCGCCGCTAACTTCGACCATTATTTTTGATAATCACTGAGACTCGGCATGTAACCTCTACATAATAACCCTTAACGTTCTGCCGGCTGTAAAACGAAGTTGCGCGAGACTCGCTATATGTATACGTGCTGTGCAACAAGGATACGACAAAGTCCAATGCCTGGAAGCAAGACTCTCCTTAAATCCGTGACGAATGAATAACATTATTGTAATTACCTTGATTTCCTTCTGCGTTCCACGTAGTATTACGACACTTTGTTTAAGCTGGCTTGGTTTTGTCTCTTTACCTTGTCACCAGCGCAGATAGAGCGGACGATAACGTGTAGTTTTAGGAAATACGTCAAGAAGTGATCGAACCAACACACCACTCCTTGAATATCCCCACTTGGATTGGATTGGATTGGATTGGATAAGATTTACAGTCCAGTGAGGTTACCCTCATGGAAATTCGGGCTGCTTTCTCCCCGGGGAAAGCGAGCTGCCATACATACGGCGCTACCCATATTTTTTGTTTTGTTTTTTGTTTTGTGGGGGTTAACAAGAAAAACACGAAATAGATACACAGCTAAATTTCCAAAACCAAGAAGAAGCAAAAAAGTAGAGGAGGCTCAGGGGGGGGGAACGAAGATGGGCTGATTTATGGGACGTTTAAAATATGAAAATGCAAATAATGTTTGTATTGTCATTTTCAAAAAATTTTGTTGAGATTTTGAAGTGTCATTAGTTCTTGATTGTTTAAGAAGAAAAATTGCTTTCAGAAGATTCGTAGGTGATAGAGAAGATTCGGTTTGTCTGATTTGGGTTTACCGCAGTGAGACACTGAAGGGTGTGTGTGGTTCGTTCGCCATAACAATATGTAAATAAAATAAAATAAAATAAAATAAAATAAAATAAAATAAAATAAAATAAAATAAAATAAAATAAAATAAAATAAAATAAAATAAAATAAAATAAAATAAAATAAAATAAAATGAAAAAAAACACACCAAGAAATGTTATTTAATGTAACGTTTAATTATAGAGGGGGGACAAATACATTTTTTTCTGCCTTTCTACACACCTATAGATGTAGGTTTTTCTCTCCTGAAGTGTTGGCTGAAAGAGAAAATAATTAGAGACAAAACGAAACATTTACAAGAACTTGGACCAATCGTTCTTTAAAAGTAGACTGACATGATATACAACAGACTAGTAGTAATGATGATAAATGGTACTGTAAATTATCTGTGAATGTTTTCCCTTAAAAAAAATCTGATGACAATAATGCCCCACAAATATGACAACAATAATGCCACAACTGGGTTCTCCTGGTGATAAGTGATTTTTGTACGCTCTCACGGTAAAACCATTATAGGGGCATGTTCCCGGGTGTAACCCTGACATTAGATGGTTACAAAAAATGCAAGGGGGGAAAGAGGGCCACTGCAAAGAAACCCCCCCCCCAAAAAAAAAAAAAAAAAAAAAAAAAAAATTGCACAAAAAAATCCAACAAAATCACTGTAACTCGACTGACTCCGACTTCTTTCCCTGTTTACCCTATTTTTACTGTCAACGATTTCATTGCTTGTTATTCTATCAGGTGCCTGGAAATTGGTTTTTAAGCCGCCATTAGTATAATGGGGCTTACTGGATTTGCCCTGTCTGTCTGGATTGGATATGATGAGTAAACAATCCAAACCCTGTCTGTGTACACTACATTGGGTGTGCACGTTAAAGATCCCACGATTGACAAAAGGGTCTTTCCTGGCAAAATAATTTTCTACCTATACCCGTGTGACTTGGAATAATAGGCCGTGAAAGGTAAATATGCGCCGAAATGGCTGCAATCTACTGGCCGTATAAAATTTCATCTCACACGGCATCACTGCAGAGCGCCTAGAACTGTGCCCACGGAATATGCGCGATATAAGACTCATTGATTGATTGATTGATTGTTTGAGGCGGGCGGGCGGGCGGGCGGGCGGACGGGCGGGCGGGCGGGCAGGCGGGCGGGCGGGCGGGCGGACGGGCGGTCGGTGTTTGTCGGGTTCATCACGCTCTCTCACTCTTGTTGCGCACGTCGTGTGCATTTTAGAGCGCACAGTTGTTTCTCGGATCGTAAAATTGTGCTCTGCCTCATATGATGAAGATTCTTTAGTTTCACCGATTGAAGTGAAAAAGAAAATGGTGATGATGATGATGATGATGATGATGATGATGATGATGATGATGATGATGATGATGATGATGATGATGATGATGATGATGATGATGATGATGATGATGATGAAGCTTTATTTTAGGCACACAAAAAAAAAGTCTGTTTACGGTATCCCGACCGACCCTATTTTTTCGCGCGACCCTAGATTTTTTTTTTGCATTTGGGGACCAAAATAAAAAAAAATAAAAGTCTGTTTTTTGGCAAAATAACTTAAAAAATATGGGGTTTTTTGAGAAAAAAATAATCCCGACCTACCGACCCTATTTTTTTTGGGCCTATGTTACCGTAAAAAGACTATTTTTTGTTTAGCCTTAGGAGAATATAGGTTGAAGGCTACGTTATTTTCTTTCTCACAACCTGTCCCTTCACCATGCATATACAGTACTCGAATGAGAAAGAAAGATACCAACCCTATACAACTCCGAAGCATACAACGGCACGCATGTTTTGTTACTGTTGTTTCGCTATGAAAGTGAACAGCAGTCAGTCACTTTCTTGACACCTGCTTGAACTTATTCAGTTCGATATCTGATAGGATTGTATCTTCGTTGCACTTGCCGAATGAAGAGAGAAGTCATGTTATTTTTACTTTCCAAATCGCTCGGAGCAGGATGCCTTATCTTGGCATATTTAACGGTTCATTTGATACCGAGGTTGTACCCGCGAGCGTTTTCATTCAAGTGTGTCTGAAGCTAATAGAGACCGATGTACTGTGCCTGAGAGTTTGTATTGTTTGCATTCGGAGAAGGTTACAGACACACAAGAATAACTTTCTATACGTTGAGGTAAGTGTTGGATACTCTGAGGTTCACCAGATTTTGAATTTTGCTTGATCTATCATCGCTATAGTGATATGATTCCTGTCATGCCTATATCTTTAGTCGTGGCTGTTTTGTTCTACTTCTTTGTCAATTCATTGCATTGCGCCTATACACCCATTGATGTGTTTTTGTTCTGAAGTGTTGGACGAACGAGACTGTGTGTTTGATACAACCTTCTGCTTTTTACTGCGATAAGCATTGAATGTGAACAGTTTTTTTCCCCTCAAGTTGGTTAGTTTTTAACACCAAAAAAGCTGAATCGGTTATGTATGGCCATCAATGGATAAGAAAAAAGACAAAAATCTAAAGGTCAGTCATGCTTTTTCGGTCATCTATTTCCTTGATAAATTAGACCTCTGCTTACTCACTTTGTAATTTCACTGTCTTTTCGGTGCACGGAACAATAATAGAAATCTGTGTGATTTCACTGTCTTTTCAGTGTTGAGAACAATAATATAATTCTGTGTGATTTCACTGGCTTTTCAGTGTTGAGAACAATAATATAATTCTGTGTGATTTCACTGGCTTTTGATAGAATTCGTTGTGGTTTCACTGTCTTTTCTGTTACAGAACAGAACACTGATAGAATTCTGTGTGATTTCACTGTCTTTTCAGTGTGGAAAACAATGATAGAATTCTTTGTGATTTCACTGTCTTTTCAGTGTGGAAAGCAATGATAGAATTCTGTGTGATTTCACTGTCTTTTCAGTGCGGAAAGCAATGATAGAATTCTGTGTGATTTCACTGTCTTTTCAGTGTGGAAAGCAATGATAGAATTCTTTGTGATTTCACTGTCTTTTCAGTGTGGAAAGCAATGATAGAATTCTGTGTGATTTCACTGTCTTTTCAGTGTGGAAAGCAATGATAGAATTATTAGTGATTTCACTGTCTTTTCAGTGTGGAAAGCAATGATATAATTATTTGTGATTTCACTGTCTTTTCAGTGTGGAAAGCAATGATAGAATTCTGTGTGATTTCACTGTCTTTTCAGTGCGGAAAGCAATGATAGAATTCTTTGTGATTTCACTGTCTTTTCAGTGTGGAAAGCAATGATAGAATTCTGTGTGATTTCACTGTCTTTTCAGTGCGGAAAGCAATGATAGAATTCTTTGTGATTTCATTGCACTGTCTTTTCTGTGCGGAAAGCAATGATAGAATTATTTGTGATTTCACTGTCTTTTCAGTGTGGAAAGCAATGATAGAATTCTGTGTGATTGCACTGTCTTTTCTGTGCGGAAAGCAATGATAGAATTCTTTGTGATTTCACTGTCTTTTCAGTGTGGAAAGCAATGATAGAATTCTGTGTGATTTCACTGTCTTTTCAGTGCGGAAAGCAATGATAGAATTCTGTGTGATTTCACTGTCTTTTCAGTGCGGAAAGCAATGATAGAATTCTGTGTGATTTCACTGTCTTTTCAGTGCGGAAAACAATGACAGAATTCTTTGTGATTTCATTGCACTGTCTTTTCTGTGCGGAAAGCAATGATAGAATTCTGTGTGATTTCACTGTCTTTTCAGTGTGGAAAGCAATGACAGAATTCTTTGTGATTTCACTGTCTTTTCAGTGTGGAAAGCTATGATAGAATTCTGTGTGATTTCACTGTCTTTTCAGTGTGGAAAGCAATGATAGAATTCTGTGTGATTTCACTGTCTTTTCAGTGCGGAAAGCAATGATAGAATTCTGTGTGATTTCACTGTCTTTTCAGTGCGGAAAGCAATGATAGAATTCTGTGTGATTTCACTGTCTTTTCAGTGTGGAAAGCAATGATAGAATTCTGTGTGATTTCACTGTCTTTTCAGTGTACAGAACAATGATAGAATTCTGTGTGATTTCACTGTCTTTTCAGTGTGGAAAGCAATGATAGAATTCTGTGTGATTTCACTGTCTTTTCAGTGTGGAAAGCAATGATAGAATTCTGTGTGATTTCACTGTCTTTTCAGTGTTGAGAACAATAATATAATTCTGTGTGATTTCACTGTCTTTTCAGTGTACAGAACAATGATAGAATTCTGTGTGATTTCACTGTCTTTTCAGTGTTGAGAACAATAATATAATTCTGTGTGATTTCACTGTCTTTTCAGTGTACAGAACAATGATAGAATTCTGTGTGATTTCACTGTCTTTTCAGTGCGGAAAACAATGATAGAATTCTGTGTGATTTCACTGTCTTTTCAGTGTGGAAAGCAATGATATAATTCTGTGTGAATTCACTGTCTTTTCAGTGCGGAAAGCAATGATAGAATTCTGTGTGATTTCACTGTCTTTTCAGTGTTGAGAACAATAATAGAATTCTGTGTGATTTCACTGTCTTTTCAGTGTGGAAAGCAATGATAGAATTCTGTGTGATTTCACTGTCTTTTCAGTGCGGAAAGCAATGATAGAATTCTGTGTGATTTCACTGTCTTTTCAGTGCGGAAAGCAATGATAGCATTCTGTGTGATTTCACTGTCTTTTCAGTGCGGAAAGCAATGATAGCATTCTGTGTGATTTCACTGTCTTTTCAGTGCGGAAAACAATGATAGAATTCTGTGGGATTTCACTGTCTTTTTAGTGCGGAAAGCAATGATAGAATTCTGTGTGATTTCACTGTCTTTTCAGTGTGGAAAGCAATGATAGCATTCTGTGTGAATCACTGTCTTTTCAGTGCGGAAAGCAATGATAGCATTCTGTGTGATTTCACTGTCTTTTCAGTGCAGAAAACAATGATAGAATTCTGTGTGATTTCACTGTCTTTTTAGTGCGGAAAGCAATGATAGAATTCTGTGTGATTTCACTGTCTTTTCAGTGTGGAAAGCAATGATAGCATTCTGTGTGAATCACTGTCTTTTCAGTGCGGAAAGCAATGATAGCATTCTGTGTGATTTCACTGTCTTTTCAGTGCAGAAAGCAATGATAGAATTATTTGTGATTTCACTGTCTTTTCAGTGCGGAAAGCAATGATAGAATTCTGTGTGATTTCACTGTCTTTTCAGTGTGGAAAGCAATGATAGAATTCTGTGTGATTTCACTGTCTTTTCAGTGCGGAAAGCAATGATAGAATTCTGTGTGATTTCACTGTCTTTTCAGTGTGGAAAGCAATGATAGAATTCTGTGTGATTTCATTTCACTGTCTTTTCAGTGCGGAAAACAATGATATAATTATTTGTGATTTCATTGCACTGTCTTTTCAGTGCGGAAAACAATGATAGCATTCTGTGTGATTTCACTGTCTTTTCAGTGCGGAAAACAATAATAGAATTCTGTGTGATTTCACTGTCTTTTCAGTGCGGAAAGCAATGATAGAATTCTGTGTGATTTCACTGTCTTTTCAGTGTGGAAAGCAATGATAGAATTCTGTGTGATTTCATTTCACTGTCTTTTCAGTGCGGAAAACAATGATATAATTATTTGTGATTTCACTGTCTTTTCAGTGTGGAAAGCAATGATATAATTCTGTGTGAATTCACTGTCTTTTCAGTGCGGAAAGCAATGATAGAATTCTGTGTGATTTCATTTCACTGTCTTTTCAGTGCGGAAAACAATGATATAATTATTTGTGATTTCACTGTCTTTTCAGTGCGGAAAGCAATGATAGAATTCTGTGTGATTTCACTGTCTTTTCAGTGCGGAAAGCAATGATAGAATTCTGTGTGATTTCACTGTCTTTTCAGTGCGGAAAGCAATGATAGAATTCTGTGTGATTTCACTGTCTTTTCAGTGCGGAAAGCAATGATAGAATTCTGTGTGATTTCACTGTCTTTTCAGTGCGGAAAGCAATGATAGAATTCTGTGTGATTTCACTGTCTTTTCAGTGTGGAAAGCAATGATAGAATTCTGTGTGATTTCACTGTCTTTTCAGTGCAGAAAACACTGATAGAATTCTGTGTGATTTCACTGTCTTTTCAGTGTTGAGAACAATAATATAATTCTGTGTGATTTCACTGTCTTTTCAGTGTACAGAACAATGATAGAATTCTGTGTGATTTCACTGTCTTTTCAGTGCGGAAAACAATGATAGAATTCTTTGTGATTTCACTGTCTTTTCAGTGTACAGAACAATGATAGCATTCTGTGTGATTTCACTGTCTTTTCAGTGCGGAAAACAATGATAGAATTCTTTGTGATTTCACTGTCTTTTCAGTGCAGAAAACACTGATAGAATTCTGTGTGATTTCACTGTCTTTTCAGTGCGGAAAACAATGATAGAATTCTGTGTGATTTCACTGTCTTTTCAGTGCGGAAAACAATGATAGAATTCTTTGTGATTTCACTGTCTTTTCAGTGTGGAAAGCAATGATAGAATTCTGTGTGATTTCACTGTCTTTTCAGTGTGGAAAGCAATGATAGAATTCTGTGTGATTTCACTGTCTTTTCAGTGTGGAAAGCAATGATAGAATTCTGTGTGATTTCACTGTCTTTTCAGTGTGGAAAGCAATGATAGAATTCTGTGTGATTTCACTGTCTTTTCAGTGCGGAAAGCAATGATAGAATTCTGTGTGATTTCACTGTCTTTTCAGTGCGGAAAACAATGATAGAATTCTGTGTGAATCACTGTCTTTTCAGTGCGGAAAGCAATGATAGAATTCTGTGTGATTTCACTGTCTTTTCAGTGCGGAAAACAATGATAGAATTCTGTGTGATTTCACTGTCTTTTCAGTGCGGAAAGCAATGATAGAATTCTGTGTGATTTCACTGTCTTTTCAGTGCGGAAAACAATGATAGAATTCTGTGTGATTTCACTGTCTTTTCAGTGCGGAAAACAATGATAGAATTCTGTGTGATTTCACTGTCTTTTCAGTGTACAGAACAATGATAGCATTCTGTGTGATTTCACTGTCTTTTCAGTGCGGAAAGCAATGATATAATTCTGTGTGATTTCACTGTCTTTTCAGTGTGGAAAGCACTGATAGAATTCTGTGTGATTTCACTGTCTTTTCAGTGTGGAAAGCAATGATAGAATTCTGTGTGATTTCACTGTCTTTTCAGTGCGGAAAACGATAGAATTCTGTCTGATTTCACTGTCTTTTCAGTGTGGAAAGCAATGATAGAATTCTGTGTGATTTCACTGTCTTTTCAGTGTGGAAAGCAATGATAGAATTCTGTGTGATTTCACTGTCTTTTCAGTGTGGAAAGCAATGATAGAATTCTGTGTGATTTCACTGTCTTTTCAGTGCGGAAAGCAATGATAGAATTCTTTGTGATTTCACTGTCTTTTCAGTGCGGAAAGCAATGATAGAATTCTGTGTGATTTCACTGTCTTTTCAGTGTGGAAAGCAATGATAGAATTCTGTGTGATTTCACTGTCTTTTCAGTGTGGAAAGCAATGATAGAATTCTGTGTGATTTCACTGTCTTTTCAGTGTGGAAAGCAATGATAGAATTCTGTGTGATTTCACTGTCTTTTCAGTGCGGAAAGCAATGATAGAATTCTGTGGGATTTCACTGTCTTTTCAGTGCGGAAAACAATGATAGAATTCTGTGTGAATCACTGTCTTTAAAGTGCAGAAAACAATGATAGAATTCTGTGGGATTTCACTGTCTTTTCAGTGCGGAAAACAATGATAGAATTCTGTGTGAATCACTGTCTTTTCAGTGTGGAAAGCAATGATAGAATTCTGTGTGATTTCACTGTCTTTTCAGTGCGGAAAACAATGATAGAATTCTGTGGGATTTCACTGTCTTTTCAGTGCGGAAAACAATGATAGAATTCTGTGTGAATCACTGTCTTTTCAGTGTGGAAAGCAATGATAGAATTCTGTGTGATTTCACTGTCTTTTCAGTGCGGAAAGCAATGATAGAATTCTGTGTGATTTCACTGTCTTTTCAGTGCGGAAAGCAATGATAGAATTCTGTGTGATTTCACTGTCTTTTCAGTGCGGAAAGCAATGATAGAATTCTGTGTGATTTCACTGTCTTTTCAGTGTGGAAAGCAATGATAGAATTATTAGTGATTTCACTGTCTTTTCAGTGTGGAAAGCAATGATATAATTATTTGTGATTTCACTGTCTTTTCAGTGTGGAAAGCAATGATATAATTATTTGTGATTTCACTGTCTTTTCAGTGTGGAAAGCTATGATAGAATTCTGTGTGATTTCACTGTCTTTTCAGTGTGGAAAGCAATGATATAATTATTTGTGATTTCACTGTCTTTTCAGTGTGGAAAGCTATGATAGAATTCTGTGTGATTTCACTGTCTTTTCAGTGTGGAAAACAATGATAGAATTCTGTGTGATTTCACTGTCTTTTCAGTGCGGAAAGCAATGATATAGTTATTTGTGATTTCACTGTCTTTTCAGTGTGGAAAGCAATGATAGAATTCTTTGTGATTTCACTGTCTTTTCAGTGCGGAAAGCAATGATAGAATTCTGTGTGATTTCACTGTCTTTTCAGTGCGGAAAGCAATGATAGAATTCTGTGTGATTTCACTGTCTTTTCAGTGCGGAAAGCAATGATAGAATTCTGTGTGATTTCACTGTCTTTTCAGTGTGGAAAGCAATGATAGAATTCTGTGTGATTTCATTTCACTGTCTTTTCAGTGCGGAAAACAATGATATAATTATTTGTGATTTCACTGTCTTTTCAGTGCGGAAAGCAATGATAGAATTCTGTGTGATTTCACTGTCTTTTCAGTGCGGAAAACAATGATAGAATTCTGTGTGATTTCACTGTCTTTTCAGTGTGGAAAGCAATGATAGAATTCTGTGTGATTTCACTGTCTTTTCAGTGCGGAAAGCAATGATAGAATTCTGTGTGATTTCACTGTCTTTTCAGTGTGGAAAACAATGATAGAATTCTTTGTGATTTCACTGTCTTTTCAGTGCGGAAAGCAATGATATAATTATTTGTGATTTCACTGTCTTTTCAGTGCGGAAAACAATGATAGCATTCTGTGGGATTTCACTGTCTTTTCAGTGCGGAAAACAATGACAGAATTCTTTGTGATTTCATTGCACTGTCTTTTCAGTGCGGAAAACAATGATAGCATTCTGTGTGATTTCACTGTCTTTTCAGTGTGGAAAGCAATGATAGAATTCTGTGTGATTTCACTGTCTTTTCAGTGCGGAAAACAATGATAGAATTCTGTGTGATTTCACTGTCTTTTCAGTGCGGAAAGCAATGATAGAATTCTTTGTGATTTCACTGTCTTTTCAGTGCGGAAAACAATGATAGAATTCTGTGTGATTTCACTGTCTTTTCTGTGCGGAAAGCAATGATAGAATTCTGTGTGATTTCACTGTCTTTTCAGTGCGGAAAGCAATGATAGAATTCTGTGTGATTTCACTGTCTTTTCAGTGCGGAAAGCAATGATAGAATTCTGTGTGATTTCACTGTCTTTTCAGTGCGGAAAGCAATGATAGAATTCTGTGTGATTTCACTGTCTTTTCAGTGCGGAAAGCAATGATAGAATTCTGTGTGATTTCACTGTCTTTTCAGTGCGGAAAACAATGATAGAATTCTGTGTGAATCACTGTCTTTTCAGTGCGGAAAACAATGATAGCATTCTGTGGGATTTCACTGTCTTTTCAGTGCGGAAAACAATGACAGAATTCTTTGTGATTTCATTGCACTGTCTTTTCAGTGCGGAAAACAATGATAGCATTCTGTGTGAATCACTGTCTTTTCAGTGCGGAAAACAATGATAGAATTCTGTGTGAATCACTGTCTTTTCAGTGCGGAAAGCAATGATAGAATTCTTTGTGATTTCACTGTCTTTTCAGTGCGGAAAGCAATGATAGAATTCTGTGTGATTTCACTGTCTTTTCAGTGCGGAAAACAATGATAGAATTCTGTGTGATTTCACTGTCTTTTCAGTGCGGAAAACAATGATAGAATTCTGTGTGATTTCACTGTCTTTTCAGTGCGGAAAACAATGATAGCATTCTGTGTGAATCACTGTCTTTTCAGTGCGGAAAACAATGATAGAATTCTGTGTGATTTCACTGTCTTTTCAGTGTGGAAAGCAATGATAGAATTCTGTGTGATTTCACTGTCTTTTCAGTGAAGATAATGAATAAATACAATTCTGTTTGTAGCCACAACTTCTCAAGCAAGGATTACATATTTTTAGCACAGTTAAAGACTTTGGTTTTCTTCCTTGCTCTAAAAACACAGACAGCTGTGTCAACGTTGATCTTCTGGCGTGTTGTGAGACAACCATAGCACTTACTGATTTTTAAAGTCTCTCTTTGAACGTTGACGTTAAAAACATTGACGTTAAACAATACATGTAAAAAAAAATACATAAACAACCGACTGGAACGTCTCTTCAAAAAGGAGATCAAGATTTTTAAAAAGACCTCATAATAATGGTAGAACATTTTGACCCAATAATCATTGACTCTTATACCGCTGTTACTCGTGATCTGATTATGATACAGGTGACGTCATCAGTATGACGCAGAAGTGGTCGTTGAAAGCAATGCCCGGCCTCGGTCTGCTTGTTGTGTTGAGCCTAGCGGTCGTCGACGCACAGTACTGGGGACAATCTGCCGTAAGTGATCAGCTCTTTGGAATATGAATCTATTTTCTCTAAAGATTTAGTTCTCTCACACAATGATTCAGCTCCAGTCAGACGCACAAACAATTTGAAATAACATGCATTAATTAATGCTCATCACGGGTCAAGGTGGTTCATCGGGGGCATGTTCACACAAGACATCAGAATGACGTATAAATCAATGAAAGTATGCATACGGTATCCATCTCCCACCCCCGTGTCACCACAGTGGCACGTTAAAGACCTCGGTCATTCTGCCATAAGTGCAGATGGCTGATACCACCTAAACACGCATACACTTGTGTATCTCATCTAAAGTCGGGTTAAAACCCGGGAACATGCCCCTAGTGGCTTTGCCGTGAGGGCGTAAAACTTGAATTTCTCTCATATGAATCAACGCTGTCTACTAGTACCTACATTCGCTCCCTAACGATCCTGACCACCAACTTTATTCAAGCTACAAAACTTGAAGTCTGACCTGAGGCACACACACACAAAAAAAAAAGAATCCTGGAACGCCGAAGAAGAAGAAGCTCCCTAACAGTATAATAACAGTATTAAGACCCCCTGATTTAAGACTCCCTCCATATTAAGACCCTGATTTCTCAGATTTTCTATACATAACCTCTGTAAATGTACCCCCCTTTGAGTGGAGGAGGGGATGTCGACACTGCGATCTGGCGCCTTTTCATTTTTCATTCCCTACCTGCAGTGATATAGATTTCACTCAAGGACTACTGAAGGGAGTCCTTGATTTCACTGTACGATAAGGGGAGAAGGGAGACAACACTGCGCTAGACCTAGACTGACCCTGCTACTCGCCCAGAGACGAGGTGCTTGAGGCAAAGCGAAGCGATCGCAGTGCGCTTTCTTGGGGCAGGGCGGAAAAACGCACGCAAAGCACATCGCGAACAGCTTTTGGATCATCCTGAACTCAGGTCAAAATGAGTTCGGCTCATTCTCTCCCTGACAGGATGCCTTGAGTTTCCTTGTCTGGCAAGGAAACCGATTTTGTTAAAAAACATATTTAGAGCTTTTTGTAATGTATTATTGATATTAGCAGATTCGCGATCGTCGATAATGATTTTTCATGGTGTTTTGTAATTTTTAAAGTACAAAGGAATTGATATGTAAGACAGTTTCAAGCGAGCTATTTTTCGCGGCTGTATTTACTGTGCAAACAACTCTTAATTGACAAAAGTGTCACGTGATAATCAACCGTTTGGTTTCGGCGCTCGCTGGAGTAGACGAATTTTTCTGTAACCAGTTGACAGTGATGAAACCATATAATATAATTACGGTCTCCTTCCCGGCAGCAGTCCCAAAATTTCGACTTGTTTTGACCTCAGAACGATGTCTTTATCATAACTATGAAGAACAGAACGGAGATCACTGTTGAAGTCGGCCAGTCTGCAATCTTTTTCGTCTCGCGAACACTGATTTCAAATTTAGATCAGTGCTCGCGAAAAACATATGGGAGATAACTCTGTATTCTTTTTTTTTGGATAGATTCGCGTAGGACTGTAGCGCCCTGTCAGGGGGACGACTGGCAATAGCCGTGGAGCGATGCTTATCAGAATGCTTTTGGATGTGCTCGCCTTACGTTGGAATTGCGATGGCGTGTAGCGTGTCGCGATCTTCTTGGCGTGGTTTTCGACATGAACCCGTCGAGGGATGCATTGCTTTTGAAGCTGTTGTGACCACCCCAGATAACATTCCCTTTCATAACGACGTTCTGTCTGACAATTTCATTGACCGAATCGTCCGCTAGCTAAAGTATTCAAACTTTCTTACACATCTCGTATCATCATCGTCATCTTGAAGCGCTAAGATTCGTTGCATGGCCCCAAGAAAGCGACTTGGCTCAGAAAAAGCGCATTGATTCCGATGCAACTCACCGGCTGTTACAGTACCTTCAGCAAGGCACCCAGCAGGGCTGTATGTGGGGTAGCAAGGCAGTTGGCGCCCGCGGACAGTGTCACTCGTTCAAGTGCGTCAGTCCCTGGTTCGGCGCGGCCTACGCCATGCACTGTCCTTTCGGCACCGTCTTCAGCGCACGTGAGTCACGCTGTGTCAACCCCATTGCTGTGGCCGCGCAGTGCTCCCGCGTCTCAGCATTGCGGTTACCCAGTTTCTGGAATTTCCCGTGAGGTGAGACTGTTTTGACTGATCAAGGTGTTGGGGATTTGTGGTGGGCGGGGGGGGGGGGGGGGGGGGGAGGTATGAAAGAGGAAAGCAGAAAATACCATATGTTCTTTTAATTTCACGATACAAATTGAATAAAGTCTTGTTTAAACCAACTTGAGGTGAGACTGATTTATCAAAGTATTGGGAATAGTGGTGGGGCGGGACAAGGGGGGGGGGAGGGGGGAGGGGTGGAGGGGGGTGGGGGGTGGGTTGAGTGGGAAATGTAGAACATGTCCGTGTGGCCGCGCATTATAAAAACTGTCGGTTACAGGAGGTCGCGTTCTGGTATTGATAAACCTTCTGTGTGTGTGTGTGTGTGTGTGTGTGTGTATGTGTGTGTGTGTGTGTGTGTGTGTGTGTGTGTCTGTGTGTATGTGTGTGTGTGTGTGCCTGTATATTTGTGTGCGTCTGTGTTTGTGTGACAGTATTTGTCATTTTTCATTTATCCCAGCGAAGCTGGAGGTATCCCGTGAACGCTATACTGTAATCGATTTGAGAAATGTGCATACCGAATAATACATGATAAAGAAGGATTCTTTGTGCCCGAAAATGGGCCACAGTTGGAGATGGAAGTTCACCAAAAATTGGGACCATACTAACAAAAATACGGTGGGTAAAATTGGCGCCCCCATTTTTTGAGCAAACGCCACCCAAGGCCGCTTTGGACGGGTAGAAATTCCGTAGTTTCCAAGTCTATGGATAAAGCTCGCGTAAGAAGATTACGTCACGGTCGAAAGTCTTTGACGTCAATTAATGTATCATGACGTCATGCCTCCCTGTAGACTTTCTCTTTCGCGCGGTGTGTGTGTTTGTGTTCATTTTGTGCACATGTGTTAGTGTTACTGTTTGTGTGTGTGTGTGTGTGTGTGTGTGTGTATGTGTGTGTATTTGTGTGTGTGTGCGCACGCGTGCATGACTCTGTACTCGTGTGTGTGTGAGTGTGTGTGTGGTGTGTGTGTGTGTATTTGTGTGTGTGCACGCGTGCATGAGTCTGTACTCGTGTGTGTGTGAGTGTGTGTGTGTGTATGTGTGTGTGTGTGTGTGTGAGTGTGTGTGTGTGGTGTGTGTGTGTGTGTGTATTTGTGTGCGCGCACGCGTGCATGAGTCTGTACTCGTGTGTGTGTGAGTGTGTGTGTGGTGTGTGTGTGGTGTGTGTGTGTGTGTGTATTTGTGTGTGTGTGTGTGTGTGTGTGTGTGTGCGCACGCGTGCATGAGTCTGTACTCGTGTGTGTGTGTGAGTGTGTGTGTGTGTGTATTTGTGTGTGTGTGCACGCGTGCATGAGTCTGTACTCGTGTGTGTGTGTGTGTGTGTGTGTGTGTGTGTGTGTGTGTATTTGTGTGTGTGTGCGCGCACGCGTGCATGAGTCTGTACTCGTGTGAGTGTGTGTGTGGTGTGTGTGTGTGTGTGCATACGTGTATGTGTGTGCGTGTATGTGTGTTTGTTTGTAAAGGTGTGTATGTCTGTCTGTCCATATGTGCGTATGGGTGTGTGTTTTGTGTGTATGAAGTTTTTGTGAGAGAGTGAGTGAGTGCGTGTGAGTGAGTGTGTGTATGTGCGCGTGTGTGACTTGGGGTGTGTGTGTGTGTGTGTGTGTGTGTGTGTGTGTGTGTGTGTGTGTGTGAGTGTGTGTGTGTACCCATGTTTCCACAGGTTTGGTTGCCTAAATCACCATAAGGCAACCATCCACACGTGGATGACAACCTAAACTCTGGATGGCAACCTAATTGTGTGGATGGTCGCTTCATTTAACACCGTTAAATTGACTTTTTTGACGGAAAGAATGTCATAACAATGTTCAAAATGACATTCTTTCCGTCCTCTATAGGCGACGAAATAGGTCAAATTTTGTGCATTTTTTAGTGCAAAATTCTTCGATGCCGGAGCGAGTACTGCACCCAGTGCTGTTGTAGTGCAAGTGCACTAGAAAGGCACTACACCCAGTGCCGCCTCTTAGGTAACCATCCACACTTTAGGTACGTGTGTTTCTGTGTGTGTGTGTGTGTGTGTGTGTGTGTGTGTGTGTGTGTGTGTTTGAGTGAGAGAGAGAGAGAGAGAGAGAGAGAGAGAGAGAGAGAGAGAGAGAGAGAGAGAGAGAGAGAGAGAGAGAGAGAGAGAGAGAGAGGAGGTATTACACACCGGTACGACCGAACTAAGGGTATCAATAAACTACGCTTGTGCATCGGGTTGAAAGTATACCCTGATCCCTCGGAGATATACCTCCACTCCGGTCTGAACGACCTCACGTGACATGTTATATGGTAGAAGAGCATGCTGTCGCTTATTCTCCTTCTGAAGATGAGGTATACCTTCACTTCGGTTAGACTGAAACGATGCTCAAGCAGCGGAATTTGTGTGTGTTTTGTTTCAGAGCAAACTGATGTTATTTTATCCTAACAAACAAGAAGATATTCTCACGCACCGCCTTGTTCAGGATATTCACTAGTTGACAATGATGTGTGCTAATAAATAAGCAATGAAACGAACAAAGGAAAGAACGACCGAACGAAAGAACAAATGAACCAAAGAACGGACGGACGGACGGACGGACGGACGGACGGACGGACGGACGGACGGACGGACGGACGAATTGACGGACGGACGGACGGACGGACTGACGGACAGACTGACGGACGGACCAACGGGCAGACTGATTGAGGGGCGGACCGATGGACAGGGGGTGGGGGGAGGGTGGGGGGGGGGGGGGGTGTTACGGGTAACCCCTCCTGATCCGGTCCTGCAGGGTATTCCTTCAACCCTCTGCACAAGAGCAATCTTTTGATACAGACTGAAGGACGGACGGACTGACGGACGGACTGATGGACTGACCGACAGACTGTCGGACGGACGTACGGACGGACATACGGACGGACTAAAAGGACGAATGAACGAAGGAAATAACGAAGGAACGAAAGAGCGAACGAACCAACCCACGAATGAACGAAAGAACGAACGAACGAACGAACGAGCAAACAAACAAACAAACAAGCAAACAAACAAACAAACAAATAAACAAGCAAACAATAAACAGTATGTGCAAACTGGCGCATTTTCAGAGCATTTGTCAAACGTTTGGAGGAGGTTTACGGTTAGGCCAGGGTGGGGGTGGGGGTTGTCCCACCAACAGGAACATCCCCCCCCCCCCTCTCTCTCTCTCCTGTAGTTCGGCCCTGCACAAGAGGAATTTATTGATACGGACTCAGTGAAGGAAGAACGGATTGACTGACGGACGGACGGACTGACGGACGTACTGAAGGACTGTCGGACGGACTGTTGAACGAACGAACGAACGAACCAACCAACGAACCAACGAACAAACGAACGAACAAACGAACGAACGAACAAACAAACGAACAAATTAGCAAATGAATACATACATTCGCAGAGAGAAAAAGGCAAAAGGTACATTTGTGGAGTCAGTAAGGGGGGTGGGTGGACTTCCGGAACCCAGGAACCTTGGGAGTCCACCCTGGCCTAGATCACACACACTGATCGACACACACTGACACGGCTGACACACTGACACACACACCACACACACCGTGCGTGACACACACACACACACAACGTGACCACACACACACGGGCACACACACACACAGACACACACCCACACCGGCACACACACACACACACACGCACGCACACACACACACACACACACACACACACACACACACACACACACACTCTAGCTGTGACACACACACGTACACACACATACACTAATGCCGGACTCACACACACACACACATACACAAACACACACACACACATACACACACACAAACACATACTGACACACTCGCAACTGACATATCAGAGGGGGGTGGTAAGTCATTTGAACGTTTAAATTCTTTTGTCACAAATTTTAAGTACCCATCAACAATAGGGCGTATGCATAAACTCCCGTCTTTTTGGTGGAAACTGACCTATGAGAGTAGTTTCCCTTGTTTGGGCCAAACAATGGCGTCAGTGAAGTGAAATCCTACCATCTGTATCTGTATCTGTGAGCGAGTCACAGTCGTTCTTGCGTGAAAGAGGCGTCACGTTTAGCGATTACCGCAAGCATGAACTGTCCGATTTAGTGCAGAAAGCATTTGAAATCAAGTTGCCCATCGATTCCGAGGCGCTGATCGAGGATCGAGCCGAAGTGATCGGCTTGAAACTGCGCGATTTAGCCGGTCCAGAAAACCCACGACGACGCAATGTTCCCAGAGCTCTGCAGAATCCTGGTTTCTTGTCAGGAAGTACCAACATAAACATTCTACCTGACTTTTCTGAGTTTGATGTGTGCACGTACCAGCTCAGTGCATCAAATGCGTCTGTTGCCAGTGTGCGGGATTACCGTAAATCAGAAGGATTCCAGATGATGAGAGATGGATAATTATGTGGTAGGGTTAGGCATCCCATCACTGCCATCAGAGCCCCCAACAGATGGCTATGTTGCTGTCAAAAGCAAAGTGAAGCCAAGAAC
Source organism: Littorina saxatilis (assembly GCF_037325665.1). Classification (NCBI taxonomy): domain Eukaryota; kingdom Metazoa; phylum Mollusca; class Gastropoda; order Littorinimorpha; family Littorinidae; genus Littorina; species Littorina saxatilis. The sequence goes on along the minus strand of NC_090257.1, from coordinate 4,897,266 downwards.
CCAGTGACTGGTGCAACATTTTATTCACAGTGGATTGTAATGACAAGTGTGGACATGGACCTAAGGAGCTGCATTTTGTCAGCCTTCTGCACCTGCAAGGGAGGGTATGTTCATATTTTGCTCGTTATTGTAAACACATTTAGCAGGCTGTCTATTCTTCCTTACATCTACACCAAGATAAAGGGAAGTAAAGCTAGCTAACTAACTAACCAGGATGTCAGGCAGTATTTTTTTAAATTTTTATTTTTATTTTATTTTTTGGGGCGGGGGGACTATTTTAATGGTTGATTGACTTTTAGGCCATAACAAACTTTGGTACAGGCCATCAGTAGACTTGCACTGTTTGTAACTTATCTATTTCATTTAAATTAAACTGATCTACATACATGTGTATGCAAACAACAGTTGTGGGCAGAATGATGAAGTCATTGTGTGTGCTTTATACTGAAGTGTTAAAAAATTAATTAACCTTTTCAGCATTAGTGTTGCGACTTCATAACTTTAAGATGTCCAACTCATATATTACTCCCTATTTTAGTATTTGTCATTGTACCAATGACATTTAAAACCTAAAAGTTAAAATCTGGTGTAATGTCTGAACAGCTTGTGCTGGGGAAGCACACAGTAGTGTCATTCATGTTGAGAGGGTTAACTATTTTAGCACTGTATAAATGCATCATTACAATTTACATTGAATGCGTAAACTGTTGCAGATTAGATGGTTATTGCCGCCATGTTCTGGCCACACTGTATGAGGTCATCGACTACAGAACTGACAGCAAAACGAGCGTCACTTCCGAGTCCTGCAGATGGGTGCGACGTGCAACTGAGAGCAGCAACGGAGTACTACTGACTGACATCCAAACAGATCTAGTCCAAAGGCCTACAAATGACACGTAAGTAAAATTCTATAGATCTAGGAGTAGGTAACTGAGATTAAAATTGATTGCACGTACAGGGGGGGGGGGGGGGGGGGGGGGGGAGTTCATTTTAGCTCGCTCATAGATCACAGAGTAAATATTTGATTGATTGATATGCAACTTACATAGCACACATATCCACACACTAGGTGTATGCTCAAGGCGCTTGGATGATGTTCTAGTCCTCCCTCGTGGTGGCTGTCTCACCCTGTGGTGAGACCAGTGACTCGGCTTCCGCTGGCGCTTAGTAGTATTAGTAGTACTGATGTAACACCACAGGGATAGGTGTATGCTGGGTGTGTTCATGTTTCTATAGGCCACTTTAATGCTGACAGATCTTTATTTTGCGTGCTCAGTCTTTTTGCATACGTCACTACGTGTGTACACTAGACACACACTGAACCTCGGTTTAAGGTCTCATCCGACAGTATGTGCATGTATTTTATAATTTTAAGAAGTCAAAAAGATAATTCATAATTTACAAGATTGTACAACATCAGTTCAGGTTGCATGACACTGACAGGAAGATTAGGCAAAAAAAAAAAAAAGTCTGTTCCTGATCACCCGACGAACCCTAGCTTGGACTCAGAGGTTTGGGGTCGGGGGTGGGATGGCAAGCATAACATTGATAGATGATAATAGTTTTGCAGTGGTTTGCTGTCTTGTACTATGAGTGTTAACAGCAATTGTTTATAATTTGTTACTCAACTTACAGTAAGGACAATTAGCTTTTCTCAGCAACTGCTAACAATTGTGACTTGCAACAGCGCTTCCTTAAACATTGGGACACTTCTTTTGTTGTTGTTGAACATTTAATGGCTATAGTGTAGAAACTAGAAATGCTGAGATACATTGATGTAGTCATGAACAACAGCAACAACAAAAACAAGAACATGTTTTGAATTCTGATAGCTAGTGAAACTGACAGCTTGATTAGAATTATGTAGTTTTTGCAATTGCTGACTGAGTTGCATCCTTTGGTTTTACCTTGCATTGATTATCACCTTTGCTGACAATTGACTCATTGAGTGCAGTATTGAGTAACGTATAGTTATTTTATTTCAAGTTAACTTCTGCATGATGTTAATCCTACTCAAACTTAGTCAAAGTAAGGTATCATTATTTGTGAATAATGTGAAGTTGAAGATACAAATTAATGAGAAAGTTTGTGTATTTTTCTGTACACTCTTGCTATTTACTGTTTCAGTGCTGAACCATTTGCTTGAATTCTTGATCAGATGATGACAGAGTGACACCTGGTGGTACCCAATAAAACTGCCTTTGCTGCTATAACTACAAGCAATTTCTACAATTCAGAACAGTAAGTGCATGAGGTTCCATTTTAAGCTGTCAAGAGTAAATCTCAGGAATAGATTAGAAGATTTAGTTATCATGTTATGTCACACGTCTTGCTTTCTTGACTTTTCTCACACTCTCTTGTCAGACTCAGAGAGTGCATGATTGTACATTTTTTTAACAGGAATTTTTAATGTTCCTAATTGGAAAACAAATGTGTCATAATGTTAGTGTTTAGGATAACTATATGGCAGAGAGAATCATGGAAATGATTGGGTGATGGCGGTGTGTCGCTGGTGTGCAAGAGGGTGGGTGGGTGTGGAGAGAGTAGTGATGGTAGTCAACTACTAACTAAAAGATTACTGATTGCATACATTTAGTGTTTATTGATTTGGAGGGTGGGGGAGGAAGGCAAGCAGTATTATTACATGTGTATGGGTATACTAGTTGTGCGTGTTCCAAATGGGGGTGGAGGTTGGCATGGCAAGCAATAGCTCAGTCGGTATAGTGGCCTTGAATCCAGTTGTGGGGATTTATTTCTCAGAATTAACGTTGTGCAGACTCTGCTTGGTTTCTGAATAGCTTATTAAGCCTGTGACTGTGTGCATACATAAAGATCTCAAGTTCACAGTTTCAGGGCTTGGAATTAATGGAAACATCAACACACATGTAGGAAAAACTCAAAAAAAGGAGGGGGGGGGGGAGTTTGGTCCAACGGTAGTGTTTGAATGAAAGCAATCTTACTTTTTAAGAGGGTAATCTTGCAGGACTATGATTCTTACATTGGTAGTTGACTAGTGTAGTTGTGGTTTTGTACTAGTGAGGAATGTCATCTATGTCATGTGATTTCTTGCTTCTTCTTTTTGTGTGTGCAGCTAAAGATGTTGGACCTTGCCTACAGCCTAGTTTTGCATCTCCAACACCGTGGCTTTACTCTGAGACACCACAGAAAACACAGCCTTTTCTGCTGCTGAAAGGTAAACATTAGGTTAAATTTGTGTTTGTTTTGATTTGTATGTTTTCCTTTTGTAGTCTATGGCAGGAGATTTGTGCAGGTGTACAAATGGTAGAGGTGTCAGAGGAAATGTCCACTTGTTACTTGTCTAGAGCTATATCAGTACATATATGTATCACAAATACGCATCAAATGTACTGATAGAGACCACATGGACAATTTCAAGCACTTTTCTGCCAGGGGTAAGGTCAGCTATGTAAGAATCATGTCTTACTCTGTTCATGCAAAAATAAGGTTCTGCATTTGAATGAGTTTGAATCAGGCACCTGTGTTTTTGCTCTTGTTTGTGCCCTCTTGTGAACTGTTAACTTATGAACAACCACCCCAGCAAGCAACTCTTTACTGTTCTGAGCACAACAGAAGGCCAGGGCGCATGGTCTGGGCATATGGATGGTAAACACATCTCATGCACAAGTACAGGCCTGAAAGTGGCGAGTATTTTCAATTACTCGCCATGGCGAGTAAAAATCATGTAAATGGTGAGTAGAAATGTTAATCTACTCGCCACATGCGAGTAAAGTTGATAAAACAAATGGTTGTTTTGACGAGTAAAGTTTCTGTAAATTATGAGAAGTACATGTACTAGCAGTGCTTCATTTTGTGGACTTTCAGTGCTGAAGTATGATTGTGTGGATTGATCATTTTGTATTCTGTTATTCAGATTGCCACTTGCTTTCTTTTACATATATTTACAAGTTGGTGGCTGATTTGTGTGTGTTGCAGAACACAGGTCCATGAATAAAAGAACCCAGCTGGTATTCTTCATTCATGGAAAATGAAAGGAAATTTATCAGCCAGGATTCGCCACTCACTCTGCTAAGGGGGAACCCCGGTCAGCCCTACAGTGGATGAACAGCTTGGTCCTTGGAGGGAAAGGTAACTACTGCAGCACTTTAGAAGGGGTCTATGTCGACCAACTGTGGGTGTATTCCCTGTATGTTAATTTCCTGTACATATACAGGGAATATACTTCCGTTAGACGCCATGGAGTCACTTCAAGCTTACGAGAGTGAAAGTGAAAGTGATTCAATGGACGAGAGTACCAGCGAGGAAAACATAATACCAGGCTGTTGGGGGTGGGGGTGCAGATGTTTCTTTAACTAAATCCGTTTTGATAAACGGTCGAAGCATGTTTTGCTTGACTGGATGCCGCACGCGAATTCAGGATTTTAAATAGATTCTCCTATCTAACCGCAGTCACGCGCTTGGCGCAAGATTGTACGATATTATACTTCTCTACAGAAAATCCAACTGTATTCCCGGTACACAGGGAAAACACCTATGGCTATGGGGAATACACCTTCTTTTGGTCGACATAGACCCCTTCAACCTTACAATATGTGAATGTGTAGAATATTTTGCTTAAAGCTTGTTACATTTGACTAAGACAGAAATGTTAATCATTCCCTTGGTGCAAATCATAAAAAGAACAATAGTGATCTGATGTACTGTAGATCAATCAAGGAAAAGGTGTGTATGACCTAGAAGTAGAAGAAACTGGTTTTGAAAGTGCTGAGGATGGATGGAACATTGATGCAATATCATTTACTACATTGAACCTGGGTTTCAAACTGAAGTGCTTTTTTATGCTTCTTGTTGTTATATGATATGGTCTCGATTGACTCCTGTGTTCAAGAGACTGTAAACAACCATAAACAATCTTGTGTTGTTGTTATGTGGTGGTGGTTTTGCTGTTGTCTAGCATCTACCCGTAATTGACTTTATCAAATGCACCAGAAACGAGCATGAGTTTGTCAGATTAGTGAACTGTTTGAAAAACTTTAATGTATTTGTGGTTGACAGGTTGTTATTATTTCTATATTGTGTTCTTCTTTTTCTCAGGTGGGCTGTCTTCTGAAACATATGAATCGGGAGCGTCACATCTTTCTTCCTGAGACATCCCCTCTTGAAAATGGTGTGGCGTTTAGCTGAATGGAAACGTGGCAGTGTCCTGTTTTTCATAGCTTCGATGCGCGAAGTTGGGGATTTCAGCAGAGAATTTATTGATTGATTAATTAATTAGTTATTTAAGCTCACCTCACTCCTTAGTGTTATTTAGGGGGATGGGGGTGGTGGGGGTGGTGTTGGCCTGGATCTTGTTAGTGAACTTTCTTTCTGGCAACTCGCATCAGACATTCCAGGTTTGCTTTCAAGGCAATAGACGGTTTTTGAAAATAATTCTGTTAGGATTATCAGCAGTCCGGAGGTGTAAAAATCCCTGTACTGCAGTCAGGTTTTTCAAAACATCTCGAGCACGCTCTACGCCTCTGACGGGCTGTATCCCACAATCGGGACAAACGACCAACTTGGATGTGTATGCCATGCGCACAATATGATACCCCTTGCCTTTAAAAATCAGCGGTCACGAGTTCATCAGAGTTCAGAATTTGTTGTGTAAAAGATAGCTGCTGTCAGCGAGCCATTCGTGGCTCAGGTGATTATATTTAATACAAATTTAAAAAAAGGTTTCTTATGTAACGCACGCCGCACAGCATACACATCACAGTCAGTCGCTTGTCCTGATCGCAGGATAGCGTGAAACATGCTCCGGGAGACTGCCAATAATCCTTACATAGTTATTTAAAGAAATTGTGTATTGGTACAGCATGTTATGTATGTACTAAGATAGCTATTTGTAAATATTTGGTAGATATTTATGGTGGTGTCTCGAATTGCTCCCTCCCAATTTGCCCCATCCCATATGGTCCCCAATTATTCTTGCATTTTGCTGTGAGTAACATAACGTGTGCAAAGGCATTTGTTTGAAGCGCATTTCCAAAAAGACCCCCCCGCGGGTTAGGGGGAAGAATTTGCCCGATGCTCCCCAGCATGTCGTAAGAGGCGACTAACGGATTCTGTTTCTCCTTTTACCCTTGTTAAGTGTTTCTTATATAGTCAATGTTTGTAAAGATTTTAGTCAAGCAGTATGTAAGAAATGTTAAGTCCTTTGTACTGGAAACTTGCATTCTCCCAGTAAGGTAGTATATTGTACTACGTTGCAAGCCCCTGGAGCAATTTTGTTATTAGTGCTTTTGTGAACAAGAAACAATTAACAAGTGGCTCTATCCCATCTCCCCCCCTTTCCCTGTCGCGATATAACCTTCGTTAAACACCAATTAAAGAAAGAATTTCCAAAAAGCATAGTTACCATTTGTTTTTTTAAATCTGAATCCGTGACTGTTGTTCTTGAATACTCTTTCGTTTAGGTTTCCAAAAATGCTGATTTAAAGGGGAAGGATAGTTGAAACTGTAACCGTTTACATTTTGCTCCCAGATTTGCAGTTGTTGTTTTTACTAGGAGTTTGGACGGGCTCGGTGTTCTTGTGGATAAGACATCGGCCTCCTATTCAGAAGGTCATGAGTCAAAATCGCGGCCGCCTGGTAGGTTAAAGGTGGAGAATTTTCTGATCTCCAAGGTCATTGCTTATGTGCAGACCTGCTAGTGCCTTATCCTCCTTCGTGTGTACACGCAAGCACAAGACCAAGTGCGCACGAAAAAGATCCTGTAACCCATGTCAGAGTTTGGTGGGTTATAGAAACACAAAAATACCCTGCATGCTTCCCCCGAAAGCGGCGTATGGCTGCCTGAATGGTGGGGTAAAAACGGTCATACACGTAAAAATCCACTCGTGCAAATTTGTGAGTGAACGTGGGAGTTTCAGCCCATGAGCGAAGAAGAAGAAGAACTATGAGTTTTACTCTTTTAAAAAAATGATTTTCAAATTCGAAGATTGCCACAACAGTAGTCTATCTCATCCGACTTGAACCCTTCAGACTCCCTGTACATGTACTTGCAGTTTAAACTCATATTTTGTCTGAGAATAGTTTTCAAATGCAAAGTCCTTCAGAAAAACTGCGAGATAAAAATCTGGAGTGCTAATATCGTGTTGGTGTACCTACCACTCAGTGGCCGAGTGGTAACGCACTTGCGCTTGGAAGCGAGAGGTTGCGAATTCGACCCTGGGTCAGGGCGTTAGCAATTTTCTGCCCCCTTTCCTAACCTAGGTGGTGGGTTCAAGTCTTTCGGATGAGACGAAAAACCGAGGTCCCTTCGTGTACACTACATTGGGGTGTGCACGTTAAAGATCCCACGATTGACAAAAGGGTCTTTCCTGGCAAAATTGTATAGGCATAGATAAATTTTCATAAAAATGTCCACCAAAATACCCGTGTGACTTGGAATAATAGGCCGTGAAAAGCAGGATATGCGCCGAAATGGCTGCGATCTGCTGGCCGATGTGAATGCGTGATGTATTGTGTAAAACAATATTCCATCTCACACGGCGTAAATAAATCCCTGTGCCTTGAATATGTGCGCGATATAAATTGCATAAAATAAAATTAAAATAAAATCCCTGAGCTTAGAACTGTACCCACAGAATACGCGCAATATAAGCCTCATATTGATTGGTATGTAAGAAATGTTAAAGTCCTTTGTACTGGAAACTTGCATTCTCCCAGTAAGGTAGTATATTGTACTACGTTGCAAGCCCCTGGAGCAATTTTTTGATTAGTGCTTTTGTGAACAAGAAACAATTAACAAGTGGCTCTATCCCATCCCCCATCCCCCCCCCCCCCCCCCCCCCCCCCTCTTTCCCCGTCGCGATATAACCTTGAACGGTTAAAAACGACGTTAAACACCCAATATAGAAAGAAAGAATAATCTAGCCGGTTGAACAGCATTTGGTTGGAAAATGAAAGTCTTCACAAAGCTATCTTCTTCTATTTGTGTGGGTTAATAAATAGGATTTAACATAACAATGTGGTACTGGTATGGGTTTTGTAAAGTGATTACTCAACTTCTGTGAATTGTACCTTCGTGGTGATCATGCTACACACTGGGTAATTCAAGCACAGAAAATAATATTTCTTAATAATTTGGCCTTATAAATGTACTCCGTGACTATTTGTATATGGTGAAAAAGAGAAGATATAAAATTTGTGAAATAGGACTTCGTATTTGGTTTTGTCATAATGAATTTGTTGTTTCTGTGTGTGTGTGTGTGTGTGTGTGTGTGTGTGTGTGTGTGTGTGTGTGTGTGTGTGAGCATGCATGCGTGCTTATGTGTGAGTGCACAATTGTGTGTGTGTATTAATCCAGCAGAAACAGCTTCTCTTCCATACATTTGAATCATTTATATTGATACCACATGGAGACTATTCTGAACACACAAGCGTGGTTTTCTCTCTACAGTGCTTTTCCTAAAGTTAAATATTGAATTTTTGAATTTAAAAGTTTTTGGCACACCACTTTAAGATAATGCTCAAGGAAAATAAATAGTCTTCTTTTTTCATTAACGCTTTTTCTCACAGTGATGTGTCAATATCTCAGACGCAAATCCAGAGTCATGCACCGTTTTATGCTTGGGAAGCGCACTATACTCACTTTGGTCAAGGTCACTGTTAGAAACATGCATACCAATCAATCAATTAAGCGAAAATGAATGATAAGATTCGATTATGTTCTTCTTTTTGTGCACAGGCGGTTATACAAACGTGCTTAGTGTCAAAAGAAATCACACACACACACACACACTGAAAGTATGAAGAAGCCCCTCCAACTTTTGGTTGAGTTTGACTGCATTACCTTGAGGAGACTGACGACACTTCACAATGGAAAAAAAAAACACTTTTACATTTCAGTGATTTGTTTTAAGTACAAAAGTACAAGTGAAAGTACAAATAAATTAACGTGACACTATCCCGTAATCACATATCAGGGTCAACTATAATCAGTCCATTGGTTTACAAAACTTTATTCAATTTGTTATCATGACAGAAACAATGCATTGTTTTTTTTAAGATAACTCAAGCATAAATGCTTATTTTAAGTCATCCTGGTATGTACATAACAAAGTTTAGCATGATGGCGGACTAGATACATTTACTCATTTCAGACAACGAAAACAAACAGACAAACCTGATGCGCAAGCAATCAAAAAAGGGAGGGGGTGGTAGTACAGAACTTGGTGGGGGTAAAAACAAGAAACAAAAAGAAATGGGGTACGAGAGAACAGAATTCAGCATAAGGGGAAAAAAAAGGACGACGAAGACTTGGAGCGCCAGAAATGTTGGAAGAGTGGGTCACGTCACAATAATATTAAATGCACAGAAGACACACACGCAAAGTTAATAGCCTACATTTTGTGATCGGCGAAAATGGCACTAAATTACATAACGATTGGGCCATAATCGATAAGTCGAAACAAGGACACAAAACACGAGAGAAATTACGAAGAACAATTGGTCAGGCAGCATTTGTCTCATGACAGTGTCAAATGAACATTATGAATAAAATGTAGAGGCTCATGTACGGAACATGCCTGTTTGTCTTAACTTGATAAATTCTTGTACAGTTATGAATATGGTCTGATTGACATTCCGGGAATATTGCGGGATGCCTTTCAATAATATTTCAATAAACTTATAATCAGTTATCAATTGACGAATAATCGTACATCTCTACACAAGGGTCAATGCAACAAATAGTGCTCAGCAGTCTCCCTTGGGTAACCGCACTCACATTTGGGGCAATCCTTGACGGGTGCCGCTGACATAAATCAAAATTCAAATCACTCATACCAATACGCAGTCTGCAATTATGGACTTTTTCAAATCAGTCTATCTCCAAAATAATAATGACATGGTACTTTAAAATCCAACGTTGATTGCAGTAAAGTAATTGACTGACAATTAAGGTTGTATGTGGGGTGCCTAAAATTTGAACTTTTCTTATTCCCGAATATTTTTTGTGGGCGCAGAAGCACGGGGCAAATGGTATTGTTTTTTTCTGGAGGGGGATCAGACAATATAAAACCAATTAGAGGCCGAGTTGCCTGACAGAAAGGCCAATTCTAGCCCCAGTCCATGCCGGTTACATGTACTATGCACACATTTGAGATCGATACCCAACCTTACTGAGCATCAGTTCTTTGCGTTATTTTAATTTTCTTGTTTTTCTTTAAAATAAAAAAGGGAATGGTTTTATTGATGTCATTTTATTATGTCATTATCTAGTCAGCATAAATGACTTTTATGGATACAGGAGAAAGTGTTAAAATGTGAAGATTTCAAGTGTGGTTTGTGGTCATCTGCTTGACCACTTAAAATGTTTCATTTGATGACACGTTTTTTTTGGTGTTCCCGCTTGAATGTGACAGTAAGTTGTACAATGTTACTGTGTGTGTGTGTGTGTGTGTGTGTGTGTGTGTGTGTGTGTGTGTGTGTGTGTGTGTCAGTGTGTGTGTCAGTGTGTGTGTGTGTGACGGTGTGCGTGCGTGAGTGTGTTTGTGTGTGTTGGTGTACATGTGTGGGTGTGTTTGGTAACCGGCTTTGTACAGCGGGACCACCTTATTTTGTCATGTATTTTTATTCATTCTGGAGCTTTATTAAATAAACTGCCCATTTCAATCACAACTCTGGTCTGGTCTTATTGTCAGTGTTGCATAAATGATTGTATGTGAGCTTGTGAACATACAAAGAAAAAAGAAAGAAACATTCTGTGTCGAAATATCTTGACTAAAAATCAGGCGGAAGACTACACCTGTTGCATTTCCTATTATGCTCAGGCAATTATAACTGAGGGCGGAAGCGACAATGATTCGTTTTCCCCCCAGATAACATTAATTTGTAGAGACGGAAAAGGAACACGCACATTCTGGAACTGATTTGTGTAAATAACTGAGAGGGTGTTTTGTCTGTTTTGTGAAACGGTCCTCACACATTTGCAAAGTTCCACAGTTAGGCAGCTGAATTAAAGCATTACATAATGCATAGTGTAAACTCTAGGCCTACTTCAAGGTCTTATTACTTCAAGATGCATACACGTGCTGTTGTATCTGTTAGTGCTTGCCGGACACCAGTGCTGATTAAAATGGCTTAGATTGTTACTAATTTGAAACTACAGTATGTCCTTTTACGTGTTGTGACAATTTTGTTGGTACCGATGATTTATAAAAAGACTTTTATCACAGGTTTATTTCGTATCAAACATTTATACTTACTTTCAAGTTCGAGTATACCTTTACTTCCACGAGGAGAGTCTCTCTGTGTGCGCGCGCGCGCGCGTGAGTGTTTGTGTGTGTGCGTGCGTGCGCGCTTAAAGATTCTTGATTTTGGAACATAAGCAGTTTATCTGTCAGGGAGTTGTGTGTGTTTTCATGGCTGCGTGTTCTTTTCCCTCTCATTCTTCCTCTCGGCAGTCCGGCTTCAGAGTCATTTTGTTCCTCCAGGCTCAAAGCAGAAAGCAGCAATGTTTTAAAACATTCAAAAACAAGGATTGTATGTGAGTGTGAGTCATAATTTTCTTTTAAGAACCGAATCATAGCACCACAAGGTTCAAATATGTGCACAAAGCAAAAATAGTGCAAAGCAAAAATTAGGAAAGCAGCATATGGCCATGACTGGAGACACTGCTTTTTGGATCGATCATTCTGCAGACGTCACACTCTGGAGAAAATAAAGCATGACAGAACTCAGTACTGATGTTCTCTGTAAACTATGATTTACATCTTTTACCTTATTCCATACGACATTGTGAGTTTTGCCGTTGTTTCCCTGATAATAAGTCTCGTACTTAGGCACTGTTTGTTTTTCTTCAGTTAATATTCAGAATTTTGCCATGTTTGTTTTGTTGTTGTTGTTGTGCTTGTTTCTTCTTCTTCTTCGTCGTTCGCTCAGACAGCAACTCCGGAGGCCCTGATGAAGGCTGCTGTACGCCGGAGGCTCTCCATGGGTCCATAGAGTTTGTCCCTCATCGGTGTGTCAGCAGGCCAGGTCTCTGCTCGCAAGTTTTGGTGTGTTGGACAGTCCTGCAGGAAGTGTTCCACTGTCATTGGAGATGTGCCACAGGGAGTTGTGCTTGTTTAATTTAGGTTTGTTGTTGTTTGTTTAAAACACTCAAACATACGCACACATCACACGCACACTTTTACTTTTTAAGTTATAATAAGTATTGCATTCAGCCAGTTTTTTTCTCCTCAGTTGATATTCTGATTTTTGCCAGTTTTTGTGTAATTTGTTTTTGTTGTGCTTGTTTGATTTAGGTTTGGTGTTGTTTGTCGTTGTTGTTTGTTTAACACACACTCAAACACACACACACACACACACACACTAACCAGACACACACACCACCACCACCCCCACCACCACCACCACCACCACCACCACAAGAATAGGTTTACACTCACTTTTTCCTCCACGTTTTAATTTTGGCAATATCATTAACCCAGGATTGCAAAGCAGGGATCATTTGTCAATTTCATAACAACGTACATACAATTTCAGCTGGTTACTGCAATAAAATGTGCATCATCACAGGTTTCTGCTGGAATGACAGTGTCTTATGTGTCAACACAAAATACACACACACAAAATGGGTGTGGTGCTGCACGCCCCATAATAGATCCTAACTTCACCCTCTAAACCTCCCTGCAGATGCATGTTCTGTGCACAAAAATAGCCTTTTAAAATATGCAGTATACAAAATAAAAATGCAGACGACATTTCTACATTTGATGGGGGAGTTGTCCTGTATTAGAATTATTTATCAAATAATTAAAGTTAACCAAAGTATATGTAATAAAACCAAGGAGTCCTCTGTTAAGTAGCTCAAAACAATGATCGCAGCCCAGGGTGCTAACACAGTTAGGGTATGTTGTTCAAGACTTGGAAGGTCAAGGTTTTAAAGTATGCTTCAGTAACGGAATCTTATAACAAAGCTAAAACATTTACCACTGAAGCAAAACCATCTCTGAACAATTCAAAATTGTCACACGTACTAGTTTTACATTTTAAGGATCTTGCCAAGTGCATATCTTTTTATTGTGAAAAATTTGTATTGCAAACAAAAGAAAACACAATGTCTTGTGATCTGTAAATGTTCTTGATACTTAATACATTACAGGGAACCTTATAAATTGTTCAAGTGAAGTACTGTACAGCCTATTTAGCTTGTTCGTTTTCTCCCTTTAAGGTAATTTTGTCTCAACAATCATGTTATCTGCTACAAGTCTATAAACTGCTGTAAACCTTTGTAGATTCATGCCCTTCTGTGTGGGCACCTTCTTCTTCTTCCTCTTCAGTGTTCAGTGTTTGCATTTGGATGTGTGCTCTCTGGCCAAGTCTTGTTGCACAGGGGTGGCAAGGAAAGGCCACCCTCTCAGAACGTGTTGCAGAGTCTGTTCTTCCTACCCTAGCCACAGTCCGCTGTAGGTGCAAAACCTATCCTTTTGAGGTGTACCTTCAGACAGCAGTGTCCTGTGCGAAGGCGGAAGATGGCTCTCTGTTCTGTGTGAGTAAAATGGGGATATGGTCTTGAATGAGCTGGTATCTGTCTGTCTTTTTTTTTGT